>NC_056737.1:230723778-230890761 GCF_019279795.1 Protopterus annectens
AACCCCAAAATAGCACAGAATGTATGGTTGTGTGAAGCTCCCAAACAAAATAAACAATGCTCATGACAGCCTTTGTGGGTATTCTGCCTCCCACATAGTCATTTCCCCTTTCTGGACAACATGAAACCAACAACCCAACAAAGTCAAAGAAACAAAAAGATATGAAAACAAAAACCCCAACAGGGCACTTATCTGGAACGGCTAAGTAACCAGCAGATGAATGAGCATTCAGACGATCAAAGGTGGAGTTCAGATTGGCGGCAAAAAGTTCTGAGGATGGTACATCCGAACGCCACTTTTATGCCCTACAGCCATACACAGCAATCTTAAGTGTCACGTATAGCGTACCCTTTACAATCAAATGGCTTTGTTATATTGGGCAGACATCGGGTTGCCTTTGGCAGGCAATCCCTACTGTAAAGAATACTGCAACAGTGATGAGGAACGACATGCAGAGCTTTGTTATCCTCCAAAACAAAAGTTGGAAACTTGTGGCTTTACAATTCACAGTGCAAGCAATTTCTAATAAATTAATTATTGTAACTTGACCCCGAGTGTTGTAACTCATTTTTTTAGATGAGCCCAACACATTATGCAGTGTTTGCCCCTTAGCCTCATACTCCAAGCCTCAGGATGCTGTTTAGGTGTGTTCATGTTGTCATCAGGTGCTTGTCTCCCTGTATGTGATTACAGTAAGGCAACCCTAAGGGCTGTACTGTGAAATTTCTTTTCCTTGCTGATCTCTCATGCAAATCTTGTCTCAATGGAATTAACCTGTTTAATATAAAAGTGGATAAAAGGGGGGGTAGGACATTCAAAAGTTATATAATCCATCTTTAAAGTACTACTACATTCCTTCTAAAAACACGCTTCTTGAACCATAGTGCAGGTGCAGACAAAATACAAACCTCCTTCATATTCTCCTTGGTGGAGGGATGATTCCTTTTTCTTGTTCTGCCAAACCACAGATTACTTTCAATGGGAATTTCAAAAACATGGTGATCCCCAGCTTCCATAATCTTCAGTTCCTAAACAAACTAAAACGAAAAAATAAATTACTTGCTTTCTACTACTATAAGGCAGCCTAACTTAAGCAACATCAAGTGCCAAAAATAAGCACATACTAGGGTGTTAATTCAAATCATACCTTGTACTAGGGTATGACTACTGCCAACACATTCTCTCTGCTGCTTATCTGGAAGCAACTGGAGATAGTTTTCCCACTCTACAATGCTGTATACTATTTTTTCTATTCATAACACAGCTGTTTTATCATCAGTCGGGTCCCAGAGCCTGTTATTCACCCTGACATCTGTCCAACTTGCTTTTTTATGCAGGGCCTCCCTACTGGTGATGGGAGCTTCACTGTAAGCAGTCAGGAAAAACATGTGAAGAAGACATAAGGGTATCCTGATAGCACCAAAGAGCTCCTTATACACAGTTCCCACTATCCCAAAGTTCTTAATGTGCATTACATATGCACATGCATCTAGACTAGCTTACTTGATCTCAACCAATTACTAATAGTTTTGGCTGCAAATTACACCCCCCCGGCATAGGCATACTAGAAAAAACTATATCCATCCAAATGGCTTCCAGGAAGTCAACTTGCTAATTAAACCCAAGTAACCAGAGTCACAGTCACATACGCAATATCCTCCATCATGGGTGCACAAGGGGAAAATACTCCGTGATCCAGCTGTGGTGCAGGTCTCCTGCTACCCACCCTACAGACAGATTAGGGACTATACTATTCACCTTCCCCTACTGGAGATGCCATTAAGTACACAGGTCACCCCCCATGACTGCAAAGATGATAGCCTCTCCAAACAGGTCTCCAGGAGAAGGGACTGAACTAGCTCAAGTCTCATGGAAGGCAGGACTAATTGTTGGCTGGCATATTGGGGGGGGGGTATAGAAAAAACATTTCAGTAGCACTGAAAGGCAATGGGCTGACAACAAAGGTGGATGAATCTAAGCCAGTCAGTGCAACACTATTTTGGCCTGGCATGTGTTGATCATAACCACATACACTTCACACATGCTTTCAAGGCCATTTACCCCACACGTACAAACGGATGGTCAGTGATGCAGACCAGTCTGTAACAGTTGCATAAATTGGGGGCAATGGGTGAAATTATTGGCTAGTGTCATTAGTTAGTAACAGCAACTACAGTGTGTGAAGCTCTCAACATTCAAATGTCAGAAAAAAAAAATGGAAACTTCAGCTTAAAAAAATGTGCAATATGACTGGAGAAGAGTGCAGTCCACCTCAGTGATCTGTGGAAGATAAAACAAATAGTTAAAATGTCAAGAAATTAAATGAGACGTCTGAAAGAAGTGAAATTTGGGTTGTAGCACATTACTGGACTACTGGGAGGAAACAGAAAGACAGATACACAGATAGAGTTGATCACACAAATTATCTGTGGATTCAACAGATAACCATGATGCTGGTTAAAAACAGGCACTTGAAGCACAAAACAGAATGAAGAAGTTGTATGTGCAAGAAGAAAATATAAAAGTCAACAGGTGGCAGTAATGGAAATAGAGCATGTTAAGTTGTCTATCTCGCCTTCATTCTTGCTGGATGGGTTCGGAGCCGACCTCGGCTCCGACTCGGCCACTCTAAAAGCTCGAGAGTTGGTTCCACCGGCTTGAGGCTGCCCCTATATCCCACAATGCTAGGCGTGAATTACCTCAGATCTCGTTTGCCGCTACAGCGATCGAGGTGTTGTTTTCTACCGGCTCCAGGTCAGTTTTAATTAGATTAGTCTAATAACTGTTTAAACTCCCTTTAGCTTAGTTTTTTCTCCTTTACCTTTAGTGTAGTGGATTTTTATCCTTTCTACCCTTATTCAGCCCCTTTCTTCAAGAACTAATAAGTTCTTTCCTTAGGCCTTCGGGCCCTTCCATCCCTTCCAGTGTGTGTATGTGATTTGGTAGGGGTTTATATCTATATAAGCTAACTTTTTCAGAAGTTTTAATTTAAATTATTTTTTCTGACAGTGTAATTGGTGTGTGTGTTTTTTGTGCGTGGTTACACTTGCGGTTCCTTGAAAATGTTTAAGGATTCAAAGGTCTCAGGCTTCAAGAAGTGTGACTCGTGCTGTCAGAAAATGTCTCTGACAGACGGTCACACTTCTTGTGTGTACTGCCTGGGACCTTTACACCTGCAGGACTCTTGTGCTGTATGCCATGGCTTCAGCCCTAGAGTCCTGCAGGAAAGGAAAAACAAACTCATACTAAGGGGTTTGCTTAAGCCTGAAGGTTCCCTATCTGCTACCTCGGGAAAACCTTCCAAGGCTTCTAAGACCTCGACTCCAGCTTCTGAGTCGAGGCCTAAGGCTTCAACTTGCTACATCGGCTCCGCTGGAGCCGATGAGTCTTGACTACAGCTTCTGTGGTTCCCTGCCCGCTGGAGCAGAGGTATTGAGATTGGTCGGCTCCGATCAGACCATCGGAGCCGACATCTAGAAAGAGGTAGAGGTCACCATCCCTTGGCTCCGTTCATTCGGCTCCAGCGCCTCCCTTGCTGTCTGAATGGAGCCACAGATCTCACTCCTCCAGGTCATCGAGGCTCGGATCATGACCTCCAGAGGGTAGTGAGTCGACTTCTAAAGTCCGAGGCACTAGCCCAAATGCTTCAGAGCCCGACTCATCAGTCGATGCCTCAACCTATTCCTCTAAATATTCCTCCTCCGACTCTTTGAGCTCGAGCCGGGCGCCTCGAACCGAGACTGTGGTAGCGCCTGAGCTGATACATTTGTCTTCGGCCCGCCGGCTCAGATTTCTTCTTTGAAGAATCTCGTGCCGGACTTCCCGTCGGCTCGAGGGTGAGTGGCATCGGACCCTTGTCCGACCCCTCTCCCTCTCGGTGCTTCGGCGCTGGTGAGTTCGGCTCCGACATCGGCCTCGGAGCCATCTCTGTCGGTGCCGAGGGAGGTTCTCAGCTTCTCTGAGCGGGGACCTCTGGCTCTGCCTGACAGGGGTGCGTTCGAGGTCATGCGGAGAGTGTTGGAACCTTGTTCAACTCCACAGTCGGCTCCATCCGTCCCTCCCTCTTCGGTGCCTCAGGTTATGTCTACTCACTCCCTCATCCCAGACCGCAGAGAGCCAGCTCCTCAAGAATCCCCTGTGGGGATCTCATCCTCTTCCGAGGCCTCCCCTGAATTGGCAGGCAGGCCCCCTAGGAAGAGAAAGTGTAAGAGGAAACACACAGACTCACCTGAGTGTCACCTCTGACACAGATTTAGAGGATTCCGAGGGTTTCCCCCGTTCCCCTTCTGAAGATGTCTCCTTTGCGGACATTCTAGAGATCCTGAAACAGAGGGGAAATTGGCCAGCCCTTAACCCTTCGGAGGATGAATCTGTGTATCTTGAGGCGTTTGCCTCTCGCCCTTCCACCTCCTGGGTGTCCCCCCCCTTTGATCCCCTCATGCAGGTGGTGGCAAAGAAAGCCTGGACGGCTCCTGACTCAGTGGACCCTACCCCAGGAGACCTTCTAAATTTATAACAGCACCAACTGACAAACAATTTCTGACCAAAGGTGTTACTGTGGATGCTATGGTGGTAGCTGCTGCCACCAAGAAGGAACTAGCTGATCCTTCAGTGCCTGTTCATCCCCCAACAAAGAATCTAGGTCTATGGACAGGTATGGGAAGCGGATGTTTTCGCCAGCGACCTTTATGCGCTCGCTGAACTACCTATGCCATTTCACCCGCCTCCAGAGACTTGATCAAGGAAGCGAGTGAGATGTTGAAGGATCCTACAGCTGCAGATTTTCAGGACAAAATGAACACCCAGCTGACTACCCTGAATTGGATAGCTAACTCCTCCATGCCTCCTTTCATATGCGGCTGATGGAGCCAGTAGAGCCGAGGGACAGGTGTCGCCTTACGGCATGCCTGGATGCGACTATGCAATTTTATGGACCCTTTAAAACGCGTCTTTCACTAATTCCCCGCTTGATGGATCATCTCTTTGGTCCTCAAGTGAAAGAAACCTTGACTAGGTGCGAGACGGATGGCAAAACTCTGTCTGCCGCCGGAGTCCGCTTTTCTACTCCTTCTAGACCTTACCCCAAAGGGCAGAAAAGTGGGAAAATGTGGTTCCAAAACAATCTCAAGGGAATTTGCCTGACGACAGAGTCGGTTCCCTCCAGAGGCAGAGGAGGGAACAATAATGGTAGACGCCGCCCAGAGGCGCAGGAGGTCCGCAGAACCAGGGCAATCGAGAAACCTTTTCCGATAAGCCCTTTCAGCATCCCTGAGGTGTTGCCCGACTGTCCACCTTCGGAGGCAGTCGGGGAAGATTGTCACTGTACCCAGAAGCCTGGCTATCCCTAACTCAAGACAAGTGGGTACAGTCCATCATTTCGGCTATTCCATTCCCTTCGTCGCATTCCAAACCAATCAAAAATCCCTTCCAGATGTTCCACCGCCAAAGGGATCTTGCAGCTTTGGAAATTTCAAAGCTGCTTGCAAAAGAGCAATTCAGCCAGTTCCAGCAGACCAGCAAGGATCCGGAATCTACTCTGGTTCTTTTTAGTTCCAAAGAAAACAGGGGACTGGAGACCAATTTTGGATCTCAGTATCTTGAACAAGTCTGTCAAGAAAACAAGATTTCGGATGGTCACGCTGCAGTCCATCCTTCCCCTATTGGGAAAGGAAAACTGGATGTGCTCTATAGACCTTCAGGATGCACTATCACATAAAATGAACAGACGCTCCAGAAGATTCCTCCGCTTCAGGCTGGCAACCAGTCATTTTCAATTCAGGGCCCTGCCCTTTGGTCTCACCACTGCCCCCGGTGTTTACCAAATGCATGGCAGTGGTAGCTTCTCACCTGAGACGTCAACGATTCCAGGTGTTTCCATATTTGGACGACTGGCTCCTCACAGCTCCCACCAAGCATCTTCTTCTAATGGCCAGGGACTACACCTTTCGTGATTTGTCAAAACTTAGGCATTTCAATAAATTGCGAAAAGTCTGTTTTGTCGCCTTGTCGTACTATTACATTCATAGGCGCAAATCTAGACACAGTCAACATGTCTGCGAGACTAACAGATCAGAGAATAACAGACATACACAGACTGGTCTCACTCCTCTTCAGCAGCAACAGAGTCAAAGCCAGGTTAGTTCTGAAAGTATTGGGGATTATGGCGGCTGCCACACCTCTGCTTCCATTAGCCAGATTCCACATGAGAATCCTTCAATGGATGCTCTTCACACAATGGTCATACCAGCAACTTCCAATGTCCCACACCATTATGATTACGCAAACATGCAAGAATCATCTTCTGTGGTGGATGTCTTCCCCTCAGCTCTTCTTGGGAAGACCCTTTGTTCCTTCCCCTCCGGTTGCTACTCTGACAACGGACGCCTCCCTGATCGGGTGGGGGGGGCATTATCAGGGCAGAACTGTCCAGGGCACATGGCAACCAGACGAATGCCACTTGCACATAAATGTTCTAGAGATGAGAGCAGTGCTTTTAGCGTTGTAAGCCCTTCAAGACTCTCTTCCCTTGGGAACGATAGCAATCCAGACGGACAATATGTCTGTAGTGTGGTATATCAACAAACAAGGCGGAACCAGGTCCTATCCCCTATGTCGAGAAGCACTCAGACTGTGGCAATGGGCGATTTCTTCTCAGCGGTTTCTGATAGCAACGCACATCCCCGGAAGTCCAATCAAATCACGGACAAGTTGAGCAGAGCTATCCTCATGCCTCACGAGTGGTCTCTGAAAGACTCTGTTGTGAGAGAAATTTTTCTCAAGTGGGGTCAGCCTTGCTGCGACCTTTTGCTACTCCCAAAACAGCAAGTGCAGAGATCATTTCACCCTATTCCCGCAACCAGGCGAGCCCAGCAGAGACGCCTTAGTCCATGTTTGGCCCCGGGGACTTCTGTATGCATTTCCTCCCTTCCCACTAATCTCTCAAGTGATACAGAAAGCTATCGCTCAGAAGGCCTCATTGATCCTCATTGCTCCTTACTGGCCTCGACAGGTTTGGTTCCCCTTTCTACATCAATTTCTGTTGGAGCAACCTTGGCATCTGGACCTAGTTCCAGATGTTTTGATCCATCAGTCGGGTCAGTTACATCGCCCTCCCTCTCTGAACCTCACTGCTTGGTTCCTCCAGTTCCAACCTTAGCCAGGCTTCCTCAAATATCTCACTCTGTTCGAGATATTTTGATAGCTTCCCATAAATCTTCCACTCGAAAGATTTATCTGAGTAAGTGGAAACGTTTCGCCTATTGGGCTCAAGGAAGGGACTTAGATCCTTTCACTGCTCCCATCCATATGGTTCTTGATTTTCTAGCTGAACTTTTTCATGCAGGTTCATCTCCTTCTACTCTCAAAGTTCAATTGGCAGCTATATCTAACTTTCATGTGGCATTTCAGAGTCTACCATAATGTCCCACAAGCTTTGCAAAGCCTTTTTAAAGGGAGTTTTTCTACTCAGACCTCCTATAAGAAATCCTCCTCCTCCTTGGGACCTTAATTTAGTTCTCAGTTCTTTGATTCTCCCCCCTTTCGAACCTGCAGCTTCCTGTTCTTTAAAATTGCTATCATGGAAGACTCTTTTTCTGGTAGCTATTACTTCAGCTAGAAGAGTTTCAGAACTTCATGCACTCAGCTGTCGACCACCATATCTGTTGTTCCACAAAGACAGGGTATCCTTACGAACCAACCAGTCCTTTCTACTTAAGGTAGCCTCTGCTTCTAACCTAAATCAAAGCATTGACCTTCCTGTGTTTTTTCCAGAATATTCTAATAGGTCTGAACAAAAACTGCATTGGCTAGATGTTCATCGTCAGTTAAGGTACTATTTGGATAGGACCAAACAATTCAGAAAAACTGACCAGCTGTTTGTCTCTTATGCGGTAGGCAGAAAGGGACTTTCTGTTTCCAAGGTATCGCTATCTAGATGGCTAACATCTCTGATTTCAATTGTTTATGAAATTAGACACCAAAAGCTGCCTAACAAACCTAAGGCCCACTCCACCAGAGCTTTGGCTACTTCTATAGCCTTCCAAGACAGACTGCCTATTGACACCATTTGTGCAGCGGCTACGTGGGCTACTCCTCACACTTTCATTTCACATTATAAGTTGGATTTAGCTTCTAGGCATAGAGCTAACTTTGGTACCACTGTTCTCAAGAGTCTGTTCCGTTAGGCCACCCGGGACAAGGTGCTAGGGACGCGGTCCCATCCAGCAAGAATGAAGGCGAGATAGACAACTTAACATATAGAAGTTATGTTCTTACCATAACGTTCCATGTTAGTTGTCTTCTTCTCGCTTCTTCTTAAGGCCCCACCTCCTTCCCCCTGGCCTGGACAGACCTGGAGGAGTTTGATTATGACCTCTCTTTCTACCACCTCTTTGCTATAGCTATATGCTCTGCGGTGCATATTTTCCTGGATCAGGCTTTAGGCCACCTTTCCTCTTTCCCTTTGTTTGTAGAGGTGGACTCTCTTTCCAGTATTTCTGGTTGTATTTTTAGCTGGGCCTAGCTCACAAACGAGATCTGAGGTAATTCACGCCTAGCATTGTGGGATATAGGGGCAGCCTCGAGCCGGTGGAACCAACTCTCGAGCTTTTAGAGTGGCCGAGTCGGAGCCGAGGTCGGCTCCGAACCCATCCTGCAAGAAAGAAGGCGAGAAGACAACTAACATGGAACGTTATGGTAAGAACATAACTTCTATTTATAAAAACAATGCAAAACTAACCGGAGTGTTGGAAGAAGACTGACTGGACTGAATGAAGTTTATAAAAGCCAATATGGTACAGTGAGCAGGTTTTAAACAAAAAAAAAAAAACAAAAAAAAAAAAAAAAAAAACAAACCACACTGGGAGCTGAGAAAGTGTAGACTGCATTACAGAAATATGGTAAACCCAAAGTTGATCTTCATTTTTTTCACCCATTTTCTACAAGATGTCAGAGGTGCTGTGTCAAATATCCCCCCCCCCCCTTGATTCAGGGACACACTCAAACCTTCTTTAACAGTCAGGCCTGCCTGTTGCAGGTCTTCTCTCATCTGATGTACTTAACTCTGTGCTGGATATATTCTTCGCCAAATCATCATCTACACAAGTGCTTGAAACACCAATTAGCTGTCCTCTTTTGATCTTCTCTGCAACAGTAGCTTCTCCAAGTTCTACTCCGATATCGTCCTTTCATCCTTTCCATACTGTGAATCCTACCATCAGTTTCAGGCATTTCATCACCATCAGCTCTAGCTTCCTCAACTGCTCTGCCTTCACTGTGCAGGTTTCTGTACCATACAATAGTACTGCTCACACCACTGTTTTGTGCACCTTACGTTTCAGCTTCTTTGGCATTCTGTCGTTCTCTATCCCTGAAACATTGTGCCAGTTGACTGCAGACCCTATGACTAGCTTTAACCTCATTTTGATTTACCTTTTCCTCAAAACACCCCTTTGAGATACCTGAAGCTGTTAAGATGGAAAGGACACTAGTAGAATAGGCTAATGTTTCAGTTTCTTCTGAAATTTTAACCATTTGTTGCCATGACAGCTCTACCGTCTACACTCCATTCCTTTTTTTATCCAGTTACACTATCACTTGTTGGAGCTCATGGTCATGGTAAGAGTCTGCTAGTAATGCCACATATTCTGCATACAGCACCTTTTATCAACCTGTCCCATCCAATCTGTTTGCTAACGTATGACAAATCCAAAGTTATTTCGATGCAATATGCAACTACAAACGAGGAATTGGTCTTGTGGCACTTGGACATCCCAGGATAAAATTTGCTGTAATGGGTCAATTAGTGGATCATGACTACATGGGGAAGAAAGCAGCTGTCACTGTTGGTGCAACTATGAGAGGTTTGTCTCTTTCGGCTTTTCCCGGTTAGGGGTCGCCACAGCGGAACTCCGGTCCGCTAATGATTGGCAGTAGATTTTTACGTGCTGGCTTGCCAGGCCTAACGCACAACCTTCAATGAAGGAACTCCCATTCACGCATGTCGACACAGAAGACGCTCTGAGAATCGAACAGGTAACGTCTAACTGTGAGGCGACAATGCTACCGCAGCACCACCACCGCAGTCACCGGGCAAAAGCTAAATAAATCTTCAAAATTCCATCTGTTGGAAGGCTGGAAATGCAAGTCTTTGTGGTCAGGTGGCATCTGCTAAATATAAGAGCTTGCGATGACTTCATCTAAGACTTTGCAGTGTTCACTAATATTTCCAAAGGCTGGACAAATTGCAGTACTCACTTGTTTCTGAAAGGGAATCCTTTGCTGAGAATGCTAAGAGCCAATCAATTAGATAATGTAAAGCTTGTTCCCTTCAACCTGAGATGAGCCGATACAGTCATCACAAATTTGCAAAATACCTTGGGAATTGTGGTGAAACCAAATAGAAGGGCACTAACTGATAGTGTCTGGTCTACCCCTGAAATGTGAGAACTTCCTGGATGCCTGGCTACCTTTCTGCATAGGTAATCATCTTGAACAACCAGACCAAACATCCACTCTTCCCTTCTGTGGCAGGAAAGCACTGACTGCACAGTGATTATATTTAGGCCATTCAGCTCTAATGCTGCAATTCTCTGCCCTGGACATTGGCTTTTACTGAAATTGTGCATCTAGTTGTCTGGAGGCAAACTACAAAGAGATATGAATGGAATCTTGTAGCCACTGAATACTACCTCACTGATTAACTTGTCTCATGTGACTACTTGCAATGCAGCAAGGTGCAGGCACATTCAAAACCAGACTGCCTCCACATAGGGAGATGAGCAAGATCTCAAGAACTTAGCAGTTGACTACAGAATCAAAAACATATGTACACCATCTCTAGCTCTAGACTGACATCTATTCTTGAAATCAAGGCCATCCTGATTTCTATAAGAAAGCTGCTCAAATGGTAGCCGTTGGCCTTTTAACCAGAAGTTTTACAAATTCTTCCAATTTTCAGAGAAGGTTTTCCAAGAGGTGGAAAACTTCATTCCAATAGCTGCGTGTGTCTTCTCCTGCTTAACCTTTAGTAACTTCTCGCTCACTTTGGACCAAATAAAGATAAGCTGCCATAAGGGGGGTTAATGAAGGATACTGACATTGCTGCAAAGTTATATTTCCTGAACCACAGTGACACACCCACATGGGATGCTCCATTTATACTCAACAGTGTTACCACCTATGCTTCTAACTTGTGCATACACACTTACCAAAGTGGTCAACCACCAGAGTCATAAGGAGTTAAACTGTTGGATTCTCTTTTGAAGAAGGCTTTCTATTGGGCAGCATTCATGACAATGGAGCCTTACTTTAACACTTAATGTTCTTGGAAAGACAGAGGATCCTGACTGGTCTCCTAAACGTGTCAGGATCTCGGACATACACAGCACTTTGCAAAGAACACTACCTCAAGTGGACAGCAAGAGGGAACCACCTAAGAAGGTGGGGAAGAGCAAGTCTGCTCTTTGGAAGGGATCAACCTGGTACACCAAGACCTCCCTCTGCCTCAGTAATACTAACATTTCCCCAAATTTGGGAAAGAAGAAATAGTGGCTTCTCCCCTCTCAAATGGCATCAAGGGTGATGGACTTCAGAGGAGTTCAGGTGCTCTCTTTCATATCTTAGCTTTCTGGTGGTATTCGGGCAGGCCTCGCCCCAGTGTAAGGAAGCATTTTATTTGTATTTTCTCCGTTTCACTGATATTTAACAATAAACTAACAATGCAGGCAGAAAAGCAGTGATTACTCTGTGCTGCATTTATTTAAGAAACTCCATTTGCTTGTTACTGTACTGCTCTTAGGTTGATTGCCTTCTTTCTGTTTGGATATCAGTCTCATTTTTCCCACCCACCTACCCAACCACTGTGGTATTTTTAAAAGTTTTTTTTTTTTTTTTTTTTTGAGTTGCCCGCCTGCACTGTAAATTTGATGTTGGACACTCTTCCCAATCCTATTGCATCAGCTTATTCTACAGAGTACAGTGAGATCATTTGGAAAGGCCCATCCCCTTAGTTTCTTCTTAACCCTGAATCTTCAGTTTCCTCCCTTACTACTAAAAAAATACAATTGCACTTTATTCAGCTCCTTTTACTGTATTTGTGTCTCTTTCTACTTCATTATTTTATTCTGCTTTTGCTGTTTATTCTTAAGAGTTTTATTTTCATATATTTATTTTCATTTGTTGACCGGGACAGTCTGACATACTTGTCCATTTTAAGTGGAGGCCTGGGGAGAAAAGCTCCATACATACATACAGAAAAACTGTTACATTAAAACAAGTTAAAGTACTGTTACAGATACAATACATAGGATAAAAGTCATTCATTCTGTCATATATAAATCTGATTGGTTATACAGTAACCATTAGGAAGCAATGTAGGGGTAAGCCAAAAGACCTCTTTAGCACATGTTTATATTGCTAAAGTTAGTCAGGATTAGAGCAAGGACGTAGCCATTGCCTTTTAAAGTACTGTTTTAGATTTTTTTTTTTTAGTTGGGTCAGAACGGGTTCGGAAGTAAGCTCCGCAGGAAGCGAGTTCCATATTTTGCCAACAGAGTTGGCATATAGAGTCTCTCCAGGTGAGTTGTTGCTTTTGAGGGTTTGGACTAGTAATCTGTTGGATGAGCGAAGTGTCTTGAGGTTGCTGTAAGGGGAGATCATTTTTGTAAGTACGGGTGTGTTTTCAGGTTGGTAGAGAATTTTTATCTGCTACTATTAGCTGATTGTACTGTAGCTGGATAGACAATTCTAGCCACCCTAGATTCTTTAGGGGATAGGCAATTCTAGCCACCCTAGATTCTTTAGGTTCAGACAGTGGTGTGTTCTGTATGATGCCCCAGTGGCAAATCTAGCAATATGATTAAAGCAGCTAGAGAGTTTATTAAGGTCAGACTTACTCAAGTTCGTGAAGAGAGGGGATGCATAAAGGAGGGTGGAAAGTAGATGTGTACGGGCAATTACCGTCCTAGCTAAATGGAATGAGGAAAGGTTTGATCTTGTACAGTGAGCCAAGTTTTTTATTAACTTTTTTAATAATTTGATTAATATGCATATCAAACCTGGTTAGCAATTGTTACACCTAAGAGTTTGGGTACAGGGATATGGGAAAATGATAGTGCCATTGTTAGATGTTATAGTAAAGGTTGGAGCGGAGGCTTTACAAGTGGGAGAGAAAAACAGTAGCTTCGTTTTGTTACGATTTAATAGGAGACGTCGATTACGGAGCCAATTTTCAACAGTATTAAAAACATTTTGGGATACAGTCTGCAGATTTAGAGGAGAGGTGGCAGAGCAAATCAAAGTGGAGTCATCTGCAAATTGAATGCAGGTGGCTGTTGGAATGACTGTGTACAGGTCATTAATTGTTGTTGTATTGTCTTTTGGCTTATCCCAGTTAGGGGTCGCCACAGCGCAACTCCAGTCCGCTAATATTTGGTAGTGGATTTTTACGTGCAGAGTTACCAGCCCTGACGCACAACCTTCAACGAAGGCATACCCATTCACGCATGCCTCCACACAGAAGACGCTCTAGCTCAGAATCGAACGCGACAACGTCTTGCTGTGAGGCGACAACGCTACCGCAGCACCACTACCGCGGGTTTGTACAGGTCATTAATAAAGATAGAAAATAATAGGAGTCCTAATAAAGAGCCCTGAGGGACCCCCAAAGGTAATAGGTAGAAGGGAAGATAGTTTGTTCTGCCATAGTACAGCCTGTTGTCTACCACTCAGATAAGATTTGAACCACTGGATAGCCTGGACATCTAGGGGAACAGTTTTAAGTGTGTGTATGAGTAGTTAGTGGTTGACCATGTCAAAGTCTTTGCAGAGATCAAGAAAGAGGGCAGAAGAAAGCTTATTGTTTGTTTTGATTAATGACATTGGAGAAGGAGAGGAGGGTCGTTGCACTGTGGAACGGTCTGAAACCATGCTGCGAGTTAGCCAGGAGATTGTGCTGAATGAGATGGCTCAGGAGTTGTTTACGGATGCACGTCTCCATAATTTTAGCCAGGGGTGACAAAATAGCTATAGGTCAGTAATTTGACAGTTCAGTGGAACGGTCCCCTTTGTGTAGTGGAATAACATGGGATGTCTTCCAGATGGAGGGGGTAGTGGCTTCTGATATAATTCTATTGATCAGGATAGAGATCGGGTATACTATGGCATCCGCAGCTTTTTGTAGATACTCAGCTGGGAGGAGATCCACTGCAACGGTGGTACGTTTCAGTTTCTTGATTAGGGCATGGATAAGTGATATGGAAACTGGTTGAAAGTTAAAGGGGAGTTGAGAACTAGGTGCAGCGGCGTTAGCACTTGGGCAACTGGGAGATAGTTGGATAGTTTCTGTGAAGAAACTTAAAGGAATTGGCAAAGTCTTCCAATGGTTTTTGGATAGTAGCCGAGGGGGTAGGAGTTGTGCATTGCCCTGGGTCAATAAGTTTATGCCTACCCAAAACTTTTGTGGATTGTTTTGATGCTTCTGTTGTAAATGGCAGTAAATGTTTTTTTTTCAACTGCTAACTTTGTTCAACTGCATTTATTATTGCTCGTTAGTAGCCTGATTAAATTGTAATTGTTTTTCTAAGCATCTTAGTTTCAAGTTTAAGGACTTGGGCTTCAGGCCAGTTATTTTACATTAAGAAGGTTTTTGGTTTACACTCTTGTGAGAGGAGAGGGTGGCCTCTGCCTTTCTGAGCTGAGAATTGCAGGGTGAAGGCTTACTGTGCATTTGTTCCGGTTGAAGAAAGTACAGTTTTGTACCTACCATAAAGTACAGTTTTGTACCTACCATAAATGTAGATGTTAGAGTGCTAATACAGCTGCAGTCATAACAGATGGGTTCTCCTGCCGTCAGGCGGGTCCTCGGTCAGCCGAATTCCAAAGTCTAGGTCCAGCGTCGGTTGTCGTCGCTTCTTCCCTGACGTCAGAGCGCCAAGGGTATAAAAGAACCAGCCGACGCCATTTTCTTCAGTTTTTCTTGCCCCAGATGTCAGGTGCCCCCAGAAGGAAGGCAATACATAAATTTGTGTAATAAAGCCATGCAATATAATAAAAAAAAAAAACAGTAGTTGCAAGCAAATACACCATAAAAGAATACCCCAAACAGGAAGTATGAGGAGGTGTTAGCCAATAGGCCTGTCCCAAGAGGGGAAGGAGGGAGGGAAACCTGGACTGCAGCTGTATTAGCACTCTAACATCTACATTTATGGTAGGTACAAAACTGTACTATGTTCATCGTGCATATAGCTGCAGTCATAACAGATGGGTAGAATCCCAAAGCTAAGAAAGGGGTGGTAGGCACTAGGTGGAACTAGGAGGAGCCAGAATGCCCTGCAAGACTGCTGTGGCAAAGCCCACTCTAGTTTTAGAGTATAATGGTAGGTGGTAGTGCTTGGAAAAGGTATGCACAGAACTCCAAGTGGCTGCTTCCAATATATCCTTAGTAGGAACTCCTCTGAGGAAAGCTGCAGAGGTAGCTGTGGCCCTTGTGGAGTGAGATCTGATGCCTGCAGGTACAGTCTTACCATGAAAAGAGTAACAAAAGCGTATGCAGTGGGCTATCCATTTTGAGATTGTCCGTTTGGAAATTGGTTTCCCTTGAGCTCCTACAGCATAGGACACAAAGAGCTGTTCTGATTTTCTGAAAGGCTTTGTTCTGTCCAAATAATAACGCAGCTGCCTGTGGATGTCCAAGGAATGTAGTAGTCTCTCCCCTTTGTTTTGAGGATTAGGGTAAAAGGTAGTTAAGTGTATAGCTTGATTCAAAGCTACCCTGGATACCACCTTTGGCATAAAGGACGGGTTGGTTCGTAAGGAAACTGCCCTGATGGAAGATGATAAAAGGCTGCACAGCCATGAGGGCTTGTAGTTCCAATACCCTACGAGCTGAGGTGATAGCCAGAAGGAAAGCTGTTTTCCAGGACAAATATTGCAAATCTGTTGAGGCAGCTGGCTCAAAAGGAGGCAGGGTCAGCTTTTCTAGAATGAAACCGAGATCCCAAGCAGGTATTGGTTGTTTCCTTGGGGGTTTTATATTCTTTGCCCCTCTGAGCAACTGTCTTAAGAGGGGGTGAGAGAATAAAGGTGGATCAGTGTTGTATTCTGCAGAAATGGCTGAGGCATGGATTTTGATAGAGGAGAATGAAAGTCCACTGCTTAGCAGCTCAGCTAGATACTGTAATATTTGAGGTAAATTCAGTTTTCCAGGATTCTGACCCTTTTTCTCATTCCAGGCACAAAACCGTTTCCATTTTGCGGAGTAAGCTTTTCTGGTAGACGGCCTTCTGGCCTCCAAAATTACATCCTGCACCTCCTTGGAGGTCTGTTGTGATGTTAAGGAATCTTCCATGCGGCCAGATTGAGTGTTGTCAGCTGACTGTAAAGAGTTTTGAAGCTGAGCCGAGTCAGAATTAGAGGCATTCGAGGTAGGGTCCATGGAGGGGAATGCGTCAGGCTCCTCAGGAGTGGGTACCAGTGCTGTCTTGGCCACTCTGGAGCAATGAAAATCATCTTTGGTCTGTCTGCTCTGGTTTTTAGTAGAACTTTGGGCAGCAGAGAAAGAGGTGGAAAGGCATAAACTGTCATTGTTGTCCAACTGAGAGAGAGTGTCCACTCTCCAAGCCTGTGGATGGGAAGTCCTTGTGCAGAATTTTGTCAATTGGTGATATTTGTGGGAGGCAAAGAGATCTATGTCTGGCCTTCCCCATGCTTGAATTATCTCTGTAAAAACTTGAGGATGCAACTTCCATTCGTGTGGATCTGTCATATTCCTGCTTAGGTTGTCTGCCAGCGTGTTTTCCTTGCCTGGCAAGCACTGTGCTTGAAGTTCGATTTGTAATTCCAGGGCCATGTTCCAAAGTGACATGGCCAGCCTGCACAGGAGGTATGAATGGGTTCCTCCCGGTTTATGTACCACATTACTGTGGTGTTGTCAGTCCTTATCAATAGTTGACCTGGATGCAGAAGGTCTTTGAAAGCTGTAATAGCATTTGTTACTGCTAGTATTTTCTTTTGATTGATGTGAAGGTGCTTTTCTTTTTGGGACCATTTGCCCTGAATGCACCGATCTGTCATGTGCGCCCCCCAGGCGTAGTCTGAGGCGTCTGTTGTGATGACTTGATTTGCTTGAGGCTTGCAGAATGGGAGACCTGTGTTTGTTTGTCATGCTTGAGCCCACCACATAAATTCCTTTTGAAGACATGGAATTAGTGGTATTATTGTTTCCAAACTGTGGCTGTGTTGAGACCATAGGTTTTTCAGGTATCATTGAAGTTTCCTCATATGCAGCTTTGCACATGAGATTAGTAGGATGCAAGATGCCAGGAATCCCAGAGCCTGCAGGATTTTCCTTGCAGTCAGCCTGGTGAAATTTGCAAGTTTTCTGAAGTATTGAGTTAGTTGCCCCTGCTTCTCTGGCATGAGGTAGGCCCATCTGGGTGTTTGTGTCCAAGTTGGCACCCAGGAAAATTATTTTCTGAGAGGGTATTAGCCTTGATTTTTTTTTTTTTTTTTTTTTTTGACTGTGTATCCCAGAGAATTCAACAACATTATTACAAAAGCCAGATGTTTCAGAAGTATGTGCTTGCTGTCCGCTTGGATCAGGCAGTCGTCCAAATATGGGTATATTTGTATCCCTTGAAGTCTGCAGTAGGCAATTACTGATGCCAGGCATTTCGTGAATACTCTGGGTGCAGTAGATAAGCCAAAGGGCAATGCAGAGAATTGATAATGGGTTGAACCTGCAAGAAATCGGAGGTATCTTCTGCAATTTTGTCTGACTGGGACATGCAGGTATGCCTCCTTGAGGTCCAATGTTACCAGCCAAGACTCCTTGCCCAGCATGGGAAGAAGCTGCTGTAATGTGAGCATCTTGAATTTTGGTACGAGTAAAAATGCGTTTAGGATGGATAGGTCCAATATAGGTCTCCAATCTTTTCCCTTCCTTGGTACCAGGAATAGTCTGGAATAAAAACCTTGACCTTGTTCGTGAGTAGGTACCTCCTGAGTAGCTTTCATGTCCATGAGATCTGAAATTTGTCTTTGTGCCTCTGCCCTTTGATTTTGTGGCAGGTTTGGCATGCCTCTCATTTTTGGAAGGGTGTGAAAATGGAATCTGTAGCCTCTGTTTTAAATGTTCAGGATCCATTTGTCTTTTGTGACAATATGCCAATTTTTTGAAAATAATGCCAGTTTTCCACCTAAGGGTGCTGCCATTTGAGCCTTGCTTGGCATGCAAAGGGGAAAGTCATTGGGCTTGCTTTCTGACTGGCTGTGAACTATCCTCACCACCTGTTTGTGTAGGAGCTTGCCATTGTCTGCCCCTATACGATCCTTGAGATTGCCCTCTGCCCCTCGGGCGTCTGTATCTACCTCTTTGGGGTCTGTCCGTGGCTGGAAAGGACCAATTTTTGGAAGGCCAATTTCTACTGAAACGTGGAGGATGTACCTGTAGAAAATCTTTCACTGTTTGCATTGATTTAGCCTTTTCCTCCATTTTCTTTAATACCTCTTCAGCTTTAACACCAAATAATACATCCTTTTGAAGAGGGGCATCTAGTAATTTAGCTTTGACATGATCCGGTAAGGTTTGCTCCTTGAGCCAGGCATGTCTTCGTATGACTGATCCTGTAACAGCAGCTCTACATGAGGCCTCTAGAGCATAAAAACCACATTGCAAGGTATGTTTACCCACTTGTTCTGCGCTATGTATCAAATCCTGCAACTCCAAGTCTGGTTGTTCAGGTTGTGACATTTTGCTTCTCAACTGTGATAACAGAAACTGTTGGTACTTTAGCATATGGAACTGGCAGTTTAATGCCCTCATGGTTAAGGTGGCCGAGGTGTATACCTTTTTCCCCCACCTTTCTAAGGATCTGGAGTCCCTCTCGGAAGGTAATGGTTTTTTTGCAGTGGAGGCCTTAATTCCCTTGGGGCCCTGAGAGATAGTTTCTGGGTCAGCTGCATGACTTTTGTATAAAAATTGGTGAGAGTCAGGAACCCGGTAATACCCGTCAGGCTTGACTGGTGCTGGAGGTAAAGAATCCGGGTTAAGGCAGGCCTCAGAGTACACATCATCTAGGATGTCTAAGACAGGAGGTACAGCTAGAGGCCTGTACTGAGGTAGCAAGAGAAAGTCCCCAAGCCTTTTCTTGGAATCTGAGTACTCTTGGCCTTCCCAGTGGAAGTGTTCCCTTAATGCATGCAAGGTTTCCCCAAATGAGCAATCCTCTGGGGGGGGCAGACAGAGGGAACTGACTCCTCAGCATCAGAATCTTCAAAAGGGGAGTAAGAACGTTCATGTTCATCAGAGTGTTCTGAAATAATGGAGGCCTGGTCAGAGGAGGGGGATTCTTCCTCCACTCTGGGTCTTTTGTCCGGGGGGGGGGGGGGGTTGAGATCCCCTGATAAGAGTAATCAAATCCTCAGCCATTTTAAGCATCTGTTTTTTAGGCATAGGGCCTGGGGAAGGGCCCTGTAGAGCTTGTCTCTTAGAATGCATGGCTGCTTTAGACTTAGTGAAAGCCTTGATAGAAAAAGAGGAGGAAGGTCTGAAGACACCTTGAGAGGAGGCAGACCGGTCTACATTTTGAGATTCACCACCAAGAGTGGCTTCGGTATCTGTAGTTGGAGTGTGGGCCGAGGAGCCTGCGACCTCGGGCACTGAAGATACCGCCAATGAAGTGTTGTCGGTAGGCAGGGGCTGCATAGGTGCCTCGCTGAGAACCGGACCACCTGTAGTAGGTTTTGGCGTGGTGTCGGAGGCCGCAGACTGCGTACGTCGGTCCTTATCTTTGCGTTTTTTAGACAAAACTGGAGTCTGAGTATCCGACGACATAATATAGTTGAATCTTTTGCCAAAATAATGCTGGGCAAACTCTGCCCGACGCTTAATGGTGCATTTGTTGAATGCAGCACAAAAACGACAGACCGAGACGTCGTGGTCTGGGCCTAAGCAAGGAATGCAGAGGGAATGAAAATCCTTTTGCGGTATTTGCTTTCCACAAGAAATACAATTATTAACTTTGTCTGACATCGGTCTGAGGCAAGAAAAGTTTCCCCAACGGGGTACTTAGCTTTAAAGAAGACTTCGGTTGCATAATTTTCGTAATTTCAGGAGCTGGCCGACCGGCCCTTGCAAACTGCTTCTGCTTTGGGCACCGCGCGGCAAGAAAGACTGAAGAAAATGGAGTCGGCTGGTTCTTTTATACCCCTGGCACTGACGTCAGGGAAGAAGCGACGACAACCAACGCCGGACCTAGACTTTGGAATTCGGCCAACCGAGGACCCGCCTGACGGCAGGAGAACCCATCTGTTATGATTGCAGCTGTATGCATGATGAACATCTGTAGATGTTCGAGTGTAAACACTGCTGCAGTCATTACATTTGGGTTATCCTGCCGTCAGGCGGTTCCCCAGTCGGCCTGAGTTCCAAAGTCTTGGTCCGGCTTCGGCTGCTGTCGCCTCCTCCCTGACATCAGTGCGACAGGGATATACAAGATGCAGCAGACGCCATTTTCTTCAGTTTTTCTTGCCCCAAAATGTCAGGTGCCCCCAAATAAGTAGGCAATTCAAACCCAGTAGAATATACAAAGAAAAGCAAACCACCATTCTCAGTTACCAGCAAATATTCCCATTAGGTAGTAAAGGGTAGATGACCTAGGCACGTACCAGAAAATAAGAGGGGAAGGAGGGAGGGTAACCTGGACTGCAGCAGTGTTTACACTCGAACATCTACATTTATGGTAGGTACAAAACTGTACTACGTTCATGGTGTTACACTGCTGCAGTCATTACACTTGGGTGGGTGGAATCCCAAAGCTGAGGTAGGGAGGCTGGATCTACAAGGCATTAGGGGTGGCTATAAGGCCCTGCATCACAGCAGTGGCGAAGCCAGCTCTGGATTTGGAGTATAAAGGCAAATGGTAATACTTGGTGAAGGTATGCAGAGAACTCCATCTTGCCACTCTGAGGTAGGCAGTTGAAGTGGCTGTTGCCCTGCTGCTAGGTACAGGTTTCCCATGGTGAGTATAGCAGAAACATATACAATGTCCTATCCATTTTGAAATAGTCTGTTTTGAAAATGGCTTTTCCCTGTGCTCCTGCAGCATGTGCTACCAATAATTGCTCAGATTTTCTGAAAGCTTTGGTTTTGTCCAAGTAGAAGCGTAACTGCCTGTGAATGTCCAAATAATGTAGTAGTCTCTCCCCTTTGTTCTGTGGTTTTGGATAAAAAGTTGGCAAGTGAATAGTTTGGTTTAGAGCCACACTTGATACCACCTTTGGAATAAACGTAGGGTTAGTTATTAAGACACCCTGTCCTGGTGGAAAATGAGGAAAGGTTCCACTGCCATTAGTGCCTGTAATTCTGAAACTCTTTGTGCTGATGTTATTGCCAGTAGCAGAGCAGTTTTCCAAGAGATTTATTTTAATTCTGCTGTGTTAGCTGGCTCAAAAGAAGGTAAAGTTAATTTTTCCAAAACAAAGTTCAGGTCCCACGTTGGTGTAGGTGCTCTACGGGGCGGTCTTATGCTTTTAGCCCCTCTGAGGTACAGGATTAGAAAAAAATTGGTGGATCCGTGTTGTAATTAGCAGAAATGGCTGAGGCGTGGATCTTGATGGATGAGAAGGAGAGGCCCTTGTCCAGCATCTCAGTTAAGTATTGAAGTATCTGAGGAATGTTTGGGACAAGAGGGTCAAGGCTGTGAGCTTGGTTCCAGGCACAGAATCTCTTCCATTTATCAGAGTAGGCTTTCCTGGTGCTAGGCCTTCTGGCCTCCAAAATGACATCCATAACAGCTCTGGAGAGAGGCATTGCTTGCTTAACCAAGGAATTTTCCATGCAGCTAGGTTTAAGGTCTTTAGCTGGCTGTGAAGTATCTGATTGTTGTGCTGCGTCAGCAACTGTGGGATTTGAGGCAAAATCCAGGGTGGTTCATGTGCTAAGTTCTTTAAGATTGGGTACCAGCGCTGGTGTGGCCAGTCTGGTGCAATCAGGATCATCTTTGGCTCTTCTTGCCTGGCTTTTATGAGTACCTTTGGAAGGAGAGGTAAGGGGGGAAAGCGTATACTTGCAGGTTTTTCCAGCTGAATGAGAGGGCATCCACTTTCCATGCTTGTGGATGGTAGCTCCTTCTGCAGAATTTCTGAAACTGGCAGTTCATTGGGGATGCAAACATATCCATGTCCGGGCTCCACCATTTTTGTGTTATCATTCTGAATATTTGTGGATTCAATTCCCATTCGTGGGTGTCCATGATGTTTCTGCTTAGGTCGTTTGCCAGTGTGTTTTTCTCTCCTGGCAGGAATTGTGCGTGCAGATGAACTTGGTAGTCTAGAGCTGTGTTCCACAAGGTCATGGCTTGTCTGCAGAGGGGATAGGAGTGGGTGCCCCCTTGCTTGTTTATGTACCACATAACTGTGGTGTTGTCTGTCTTTAGTAGTAGTTGTCCTGGATGCAGCAGGTCCTTGAAAGCTATAATTGCATTTTGTACAGCTAGCATCTCTTTTTGATTGATGTGGAGATGCCTTTGCTCCGTGGGCCACTCGCCCTGGATACATTTTCCTGCCATGTGTGCTCCCCAGGCGTAATCCGATGCATCTGTTGTCAGTGTTTGCCTGGCTGTGGGTTGAGTAAAAGGATGTCTCTTGTTAAGGTGACAAGCTTGAGCCCACCAGCGAAACTCCTGTTGAAGGCAAGGAATTAGTGGTATAACTGTTTCCAAACTTTGACAGTGTTGAGACCATACACTCTTTAGGTATCATTGTAGTTTCCTCATATGCAGTCTAGCATATGGAATTAGTAGTATGCAAGATGCCGTGTAGCCCAAGGCCTGCAGAATTTTTCTTGCAACGAGTTGGGTTTTTGTTGCCATCAAATGAAAGTATTGAGTCAGTCGTCCTTTCTTGTCTGGCGTGAGATAAGCCATCTGGGCTGTTGTGTTCAAGCTGGCACCCAGGAATATTATCTGTTGTGAGGGCACTAGTTTTGATTTCTTTTTGTTTACTGGGTACCCTAGGCAACTTAACTTTTTTACGTATGCCAGATGCTTTAGAAGAATGTCCTTGCTCTCTGCTTGAATCAGGTAGTCGTCCAGGTATGGATAAATTTGAATTCATTTTTACCTGCAAAATGCAATTACTGCTGCCAAGCACTTTGTGAAGACCCTGGGCGCAGTAGATCAGCCAAAGGGCAGTGCAGAGAATAGATAGTGTATTGAACCAGCTAGAAATCTGAGGTATCTTCTGCAGTTCTCCGATAGGGACATGCAGGTGGGACGTGCAGGTATGCCTCCTTGAGGTCCAAAGTCACGAGCCAAGCTTTCTTGCCCAGCATGGGAAGAAGCTGCTGTAGTGTCAGCATTTTGAATTTCGGAACATCCAGGTAAGTGTTTAGAGAAGAAAGGTCCAGAATGGGTCTCCAGGCTTTGTCCTGTCTGGGAACCAGAAAGAGAGTCGTCCTTGCTCCTGTGGTGGTTGCTTTTGAATAGCTCTCATGTCCATGAGTGCTGTAATTTGTTTTTGAGCCTCTGCCCATTGATTTTGTGGCAGATCTGGCATTCCTTTTAACCTTGGCAGAATGTGAAAGTGGAACCTGTAACCTTGAGATACAATGTTGAGAACCCATTTGTCTTTGGTGATGCAATGCCAATTGTGATAGAAAAGTGCCAGTTTTCCTCCTAAGAGGGCTGCCAAGAGAGAGCTGTTTGGCAGCTGTAGTGGGAAGTCATTGAGGCTGCTTTTTATAAGGTTGTGGCCTGTCTTCCCCTTCTTTCTGGCCTGGTGTACCCCATTGTCAAGGCCTGTAAGGGCCTTGTGCCTGACCTCTACCTCTTGGACGTCTATATCTGCCCCTTTGAGGTCTGTCTGTGACTGGAAAGGACCAATTCTTTGTTGGCCAATTTCTGCTAAAACGAGGAGGCTGATCCTGTAAGAAATCCTTCACAGTTTGCATAGATTTTGCCTTATCCTCCATCTTCTTTAATACCTCCTCTGCCTTCACTCCAAACACATCCCGCTGCAAAGGTGCATCCAATAATTTTGCCTTAACATGATCTGGTAACGAATGTTCTTTTAACCAAGCATGCCTTCTAATCACAGAGCCTGTAACTGCTGCTCTACAGGAGGCCTCTAAGGAATCAACCCCACATCGCAAAGTATGTTTTCCCACTTATTCAGCTGTATGCAATAACTCCTGCATTTCTTTATAATTAGGAGGATCTGAATCTGGAAGCATCTTTTGTTTCAACTGAGACATCAAAAATTGCTGATATTTTAGCATGTGAAACTGGCAATTTAAGGCTCTCATTGCTAAAGTTGCAGACGTATATACTTTCTTTCCCCATCTGTTTAATGCTCTGGAATCTCTGTCAGAGGGAACTGGGTTTTTTGCTGATGAGGTCTTAATCCCTTTGGGTCCCTGACAAATAGTTTCAGGGTCAGCAATAGGGCTTTTGTACATAAATTTGAGAGAGTCAGGGACTCTGTAATATCTATCAGGTTTAACTGGGGCTGGGGGGAAGGAGTCGGGATTTAAGCTGGATTCAGTGCACACATCATCCACAATATCTGGTGGAATAGCAAGGGGTCTGTGTTGAGGCAATAAAAGGTAGTCTCAGAGCCTTTTCTTGGATTCCGAGTAATCCTGGCCTTCCCAATGGAAATGCTCCCTCATGGTATGCAAGGTCTCCCAAAAGTAGTCCTCAGGCGGAGAGGCTGATGGAATAGATTCCTCAGCATCAGAATCCTCATAAGGGGGGTAAAGAATATCCTAGGTCTGAGGAAATGGACACCTGGTCGGAAGATTCATAGCCTGCATCCTGTCTGGACCTTTTATCAGGAGGGGGATGGGACCCCCTGATCAGGGTGATTAGGTCTTCGGCCATTTTTAGCATTTGTTTCTTAGGCATGGAAGCCTGTCCTGGAGAGTGCTGTGTCTGTTTCTTTGTTTTTAAGGGGGGCTTAAACTTAGCAGAGGGTGTAATGGTTAACTGGGTAGGTCTGAAAACACACTCAAGCTGTGGATTGCTCTGCTACTTTGGTTCCCTCTGAAGGGTTAGTTTCGGTAGGCTGAAAACCTACAGCGTCCGAAGGCCCAGCCAGCTCCACGTGTGAGTCAGAGTTGGTCTGTGGAAGCGGTCGTCAGGGGCTGCGTAGGCGCCTCGCTGAAAACCGGAGAACTGGCGACCGGCCTAGAAGAGGCCTCGTCGTCAGTTATGGGCCTCGGATGCCTGTCCTTGTCTTTGCGGTTTTTATGTATTCCGGTCGTCAGACGTTCCGACAGCATGGTGTAATTGAATTTTCTGCCAAAATAATGTTGGGCAAAATCAAACAGACGTTTAATAGTGTGCTTGTTAAACCCAGCACAAAACCGACCAGTGACATTGTGGTCTGGGCCTAGGCATGGAATACAATAGGAGTGGAAATCCTTATGAGGTATTTGCTTCCCACAAGAAATGCAGTTATTAACTTTTACTGACATCAGTCTGAGGCAAGAAAAAGTTTCCCCAATGGGGTGCTTAGCTTGTAGAAGACTTTGGTTCTGATTCGGAATGAAAATCTCAGGAGTCGGCCGACCGGCACTTGAACTGTTTCTGCTTCGGGCACTGCGCGGCAAGGAAGACTGAAGAAAATGGCGTCGGCTGCATCTTGTATACCCCTGTCGCACTGACGTCAGGGAGGAGGCGACGGCAGCCGGCGCCGGACCAAGACTTTGGAATTCAGGCCAACTGAGGAACCGCCTGACGACAGGATAACCCAAGTGTAATGACTGCAGCAGTGTAACACGAACATCTTTGATTCCAAACCAGTTATTTTACATTAGGAAGATTTGTGGTAGGAAAGGATAGCCTACACACTTCTAAACTGGGAATTGCTGGTTGAAGGCGCACTGTCTCTGTTACTCTAAAAGCATCTTAGTTCTGGTTTAAACACTTGGGCTCCAAATCAGTTATTTTACGTTGGGCGAGTTGAGATCTAGATTGTTGTGGCAGGACAGTGTGGCCTACACCTTTTTAATCTGGGAATTGCTGATTGAAGGTCTACTGTGTCTGTTATTCTAAAGTATCTTCGTTCTGACTTTATTTTACTTATTTTGCATTTGTTTACCAGGAGTGCCCACTGGGCCAGAATGAGACAGTTTTCAATGGAGGCTTGGGGAGAAAAGCTCCAAGGAGACATAAGTACAACATACAGTAAAATTGACATTAAATACAACAAACAACCAAGTCAAAAATTGGAGTGAAAGCTACCATTAGCTATAGCAAGTTAATACTACTTATCTATATGATAAAGACATTTAGCCATCTTACATAGGTTATAGTGTTGTATGAAGTATAAGGAAGCAAGAAGTCATTGATGGAGTATTTAAGAGGGCAATGTATAGTAGAATAGTGTTAAGTTAGAGTGTAGAAAAGAATAGAGGAGGATTTGTGTGTGGTTGGCGTGAGAGGTGGTTTGTGAAATGAGCGAGTGTGGCAGTACTGGAGGAAGACAGATGGATGGATAGTGAAACGGGTGAAAGAGTAATAGTAGTGGAGGATCAGGTTATATGGGGCTTGGAGCAGGAACATTGCCAGTGGGTAGTTAGATAAAGATGTAGGGTTTCTTTGAAGGAGATAACATCATTGGTGGCTCAGTGCTGATGGGAGTGAGTTTCAGAGTTTGGCAATGCAGAAGGAATAGAGAGTCTGACCAGCGGGGAGTATAGGTTTTTGAGCAACTAGCTGGGTCTCATTGTTTGATCTGAGGGGTCTGTTTGGGTGGTACTGAGTTAGAGATGTGGAAAGAGCAGGACAGTCGAGAGGTTTACAGATTATTTTATGGGCTACGGTAAGCTGTTGATAGATGAGGTATTGTGGTAATTCA
Source organism: Protopterus annectens (assembly GCF_019279795.1). Lineage (NCBI taxonomy): Eukaryota > Metazoa > Chordata > Ceratodontiformes > Protopteridae > Protopterus > Protopterus annectens. Next base: position 230,750,638 of record NC_056737.1, read on the forward strand.
AGCCATTTTAGTGTGAGAAGGGAGGAACAGTGGTGGGAGGATTAGGTGGCATTGGTTGCGTATCTTGTGATTTTGTTATAACAGGTTTCCATTTTGATTTTTTAGACATGTCTGAATGTTTGTGAGCAAGGGGGCACCATATAATAAGGTTGGTAGTAGGAAGGCAGAGGAAGTGTTTATGTCTATATAGGGTTTCTGGCTTTTGGTGGCTTTTTTTAATGTTGTTGTGATATGATGGTCAAAGGTTAAGCTTTCATCAATGGTGACACCTAAAAGTTTTGTATGCGAGGCGACTTCTAAAGGTGGTTTTGTTAAGTGAGTAGATTTTGAAGTCAGGTTTGTTTACTGTGATTTTTTTTTTTTTTTTAAGGAGTGAAGAGTAGTAGTTTGGTTTTGTTTGGGTTGAGTGCAAGACGGTTATTAGTCATCCAGTTTTCAATGGCAGAGAATGCTTGTTGAGTGTGTGTGAGTAGTTTGGTTATGGTTTTGGAGATGCAGATTATCTGAAGGTGCAGATTATTGTTGAGTCATCTGCAAGTTTGAGTTAAAAGGGAAATGAGAAACTGAAAAATCTGTGGCATCCATTGCTTCCAACTAACTATAAGTACCTGTTTTTGCTCTTACATTGTACTTTAAATTTGTATTTGCATTTCTACTGTCTGAATTGTCTGAACTGTTTTATGCCACATTTTACTATACTAGTTCAGCTGTAGCATAGCCCAGTTCAAGTTTGCTGTTTCTGGGTCTGTTTTGTAACTTCTGAGCATCAAATTCAACCCATCCTTGTTGGTAAAAGCCCTTCTGCACCTTATTGGCTAGTCTGAGTTAAAAGGGATATTCTTGTTTTATTTAAGCCCTCCTTTTGCGCTTGTTTGTGTGTAGTGCACCACGTAGTGGTGGTTATAGACGCAAATGTTTTTCTTGTTAAATTTTTCCTTAGCACTTTGCTTTGGTCCTCCTTTTGCGGCCCTGCTCTACTCTCAGGTGGAACACTAAGCCTAGCCGCAGAGGTACCAACACACTTCTCACCCACTAGCCATTCCCAAGTGTGACGTCTTTTCCTGACTATATAAATTTATCCAACACTATGAACGGACAATTTCCCACAGATTCTCCAGCCAGCTTGGTCAACATGGGCATCCTGAGGCAGTGTAGCAACCGCTTCATCTTCGCAGACAACCCTCTACCCCTAGTCCACACAAACTCAACATGTGAGAGATACAAAGAACCTTGAATCCCTTGGTCTCACACACCAGTCACTACAGATGACTGCGCAGGATATCAGCATACACACCTCACCTCCTACTCCACCAAACACATATCACACACATCTACATGTGCAGAGGTCCTCACCAAAAACATACCTAAACACAGAAGACCTCCCAAACACAAACATTAGCTTGCTACACACAATACTTCTTTCACATAATGCAATACATATAATAACTAACACCAGTCTCTCACCTGTCAAGCCCTTAAGGCAAAACACAAAACCAAACATATTAGTCATAGGTGATTCCATCGTGAGTCAGATATGTCCCTCTCACCAGGCTGGATAAGGAAAACGTCAACTGACAGACAGCTGACCATGCTAGGATCTGCTATATCGCACATGCACTCAAGTCTCTCAACAGGTACTGTTATGACCATCACATGTCACGTTGGTGTGAATGACTTGAGATGTACTGCTCCGGACTATATGGAGAGAATCATGACTGAGCTCCCGAATTTACGTGCCTCAGGCAGGTTACGTCCCTGGCCTTAAACAGCATTTTGCCGTCACCTAGGGTGACACCTCACTACAAACAGAAAATGATTGATTTCAATAACTGGCTTAGTTTCTGGTGTCAGTCTAAGGAGATCCAGTATCTGTTAGCCTGGGATGACATGATCGACAGACCTTGACGTTTTGCCAGAGATGGTCTTCATCTGTCACCCCTGGGATTTCAGTTACTGGCCAAGGCTCTTGCCACCCCCATAGTGCCTTTTTTAGGCAGTGTCTCAAGGACAAATTCCTGATGTAAAAATTCCATCTAAAAAAAACCTATAGGCTTTTTATGAAAGGAATTAGTCTGTGCTGCTAAATGCTTGGAGTCTTAACATGAAACTGCACTCAGTGGAAGCAGTCCTCACCTTGGAAGACACAAACATCTGTACAGTCATGGAAACCTGATTCAAGGCTGTGGAGAGCATCCCAGCTCTACCGGTTTACACCTCCTTCCACACATTCAGACCCCAAACTAAAGGAGGTGGTGTATCAAAATTCATTAAAGATAAAAACACCTACAGATACAGTACGATTCCCTGGAGATACTTCAGGTGCAATTAACGGTTGGTAGGACACCTATTCAAGTCACTGCCAGCAACAGGACCCACTCCATGAATCAGGACACCCACTCCGCCTTTTCAAGTCACTGCCAGCAACAGGACCCACTCCATGAATCAGGACACCCACTCCACCTTTTCAGATCTACTGGAGTCTATCAAGATATATCAGAATACCATGGTTTTGGGACTACCCCAACCACGGACTGGGAAAATTATTCATGCTCAAACTCACTTGTCCAAAGGTTCCTTCACTTCATTAATTCCAATGCCCTGGGCCAGCAGGTTGACACCCCCACAAGGGGTACCAACATCCTGGATCTGGTGTTTACCAACATGGGGGACCAGTATAACACACCCACAGTGAGATCTTCCCTGGTGAGATCTAACCACAAAATCAGTGTCATTCGAAGTAACTATCACCCCCCCCCCCCCCCCCCCAGCAGCAACTACAAAAAAAAAAAAAAAAATTTCTCCAAGGCAGATTATAACCTCCTAGGGGATGGTACAACTAGCTTCACTGCACCGCCCCACAGATGGAATTGGCAACTACGCAAAGTTCTACACCAATGCTTTATACAAACACCTATATAACTGCACTGACTCTGTTGTACCTGATAGGATCAAAACAAGCTAGCTCCTTAAGGAAGAGCAAACCTGCCTGGTGGACAACTGCCATTAACAGGCTTTACAATAAGGAAGAAAATGCCAACAGTAAGAAGGGAGTGAGTTCTAAACTGGAAACACGCCCACCTCAACTTAACCATGCAAATAAGACTTCTTGTGAAGCCCTCCAAAGCAAACTACAAATCCAAATTAGCTTCCTCAACTAAAGGACAACCATAAGGCACTCTTTAGCTACATCTGTAACCTAAAAGGAAAGACCCAGACGTGTGCCAAACTGGTAGTTAATGTTACCACATATGCTGAGCATGTGGACAAGGCTAACCTGCTGGCCAGCAGGTTCTATGAAAACTTCACTCCCCTGTCCAACACATGTACCCCCATTACATCCCTACCACCTGTCCTCTACCTTGCATCTCTACATCCTCTCCAATGCCAAAAACACAGGATCTATGGTTCATAGGTAGGTGCTAGGCTATCGGCCCAAGGGCCTATGTAAGCCTAACCAACAAGGTACCCTGGCTTACCCCACCCAAGAAAGTTATTTTCCTGTGCCACTGTCTAGCAGAGACACAGAAGTGATCCCCGGGGTGCATTTCCCAATTCCCATCCACTCATCAAGATTTTTCTTGAAGAGGGCTAATGAAGAACTTTGCTTGACATAGATGGGTAGCCTCTGGGATAGGAATCTATTCCTCCAGTATGTCCTGTTTATTGTGGTGACAAAGTTTAGGTCCCTAGAGCTTGTAGCTCAGAGGGATTGGGATTTCTTTAGGTGTAGCATGTCCAACAGCTCTGGGTTTGACATAGCTTTATATGTTAGGCAGAGATCACCTCGGAGTAGACGATATGCTACGGAGTAAAGCTGGAGTTTTTTGAGACAGCCAGTGTAGGGCATTTGTTCGAGTCCAGTAATCCTCCTTGTGAGGTACTTCTGTGGCCTTTCCAGCTGCTGCAGATGTCGTGTGGTACATTCCAAAAGGGGCGTTGTACTCTATAATGGGTCTAATGAGTGTCGAGTAGAGGGGAACGAGGACCTCTTTTTTCCTGGATTAGAACCCTTTTATGATGAGGTGTGCCACGTAGGACTTCCTGACTACTGTGGTGATGTGGACTATCAAAGGAGAGGCTACTGTCCACCTGGGTCCCAAGGTCTCATCACGCATTCGGTGTTAACTAAATTGCTGCCTATGTGGTAGTTCATGGGTACAGAATTTTTACCAAAGGGGATGACACTGCACTTTTTGGCACTGAGCTTGAGGCCATGGCTCTGACACCAGGCATCTGTCTCAGAGAGGCCCTTTTGTAGGATACTCACATAATTTGGGGACTTTATTATGGCTCCTAGTTTGCAGTCATCTGCAAACTTCGTTAGCCAGACGCCTTCTGCGTTTGGCATCTACTTCTCTGAAGTACAGGCTAACAGCAGCGGTCCCAGGACGGAACCCTGTGGTACTCCACTTGTCACTGGTTTGAGGTCAGATTTGGAGTCTGCAACTTTTACAGTGTGGGTTCTGTCAGTGAGCCAGTTGACAACATATCTTGTGATGTAGGGATTTATGCCTAGTTTATTGAGTTTAGCTATAATTCCAGAATGGGGGATGGTGTTGAAAGCCTTGGCGAGGTCAAGATAGGCTGTGTGAACCACCATACCCACATCTATGGCTTTGGTGACTGCCTCAAAGAAGTCGATCAGGTTCAGTAGGCATGATCTGCCTTTCACAAACCCGAACTGGATGGGATCCAGAGTTTGGAGGTTACCAATGTCTTTGTTTATGAGTGTCATGATGATGCTTTCCATGGCCTTGCAGACCAGGCTCGTCAGGTTAATAGGTCTATAGTTCCCACGATCAGTGACGGCTCCCCCTTTGTGGAGTGGGATAACTGTTGCTGTGCACCATTCAAAGGGCACAAAGCCTGATGCGAGGCTATTACTGAACATGGTGCTTAACTGAGGAGCCAGTTCATTCTGAAGTGTGTAAAACGCAGCCTGGGATGTTGTCCGGTCCCATGGATGCTGTGTTTTTGGCTTTACAGAGTGCAGGTTTCACCTGCGTAGTTATGATTACAAGGACTCTGCATTCTTCCTGTATAGATATGGGCCCTTTAGGGGGTGAGGGGGAGTAAAGTTAGCACTGAATCTATCTGCTAGGATGTTGGCAATATCAGTTGGTTCTGTAATTTTCGTGCCTTTGTGCTGTAACTCACAACAGATCTGGGTGCTGCCATTGAGATTCTTGACATAGCTACAGAATGCTTTGTGGTTGTCCTTGGAATTAGTGGCAATTTGATTTTCGTAGCTAGCTTTGGAGGATCTTATAAGGGATCTCAGTTTCTTACTGAGGCTGACCAGGGAGCTCCTCCACTCATGGGATTTTACTCTTTTGCAACAGTTTCTTCCTTCTGTTGTACAGTTTGTTTATGGCAGGGGACCACCAGATTGGCTTCCTTTTTTTGGAGGATAGCATCTTGGTTCTGTTTGGGATAGCACGATCCATGCACTCATGTAAGTGCTTACGGAGTGCATTTGTGTAGGATTCCGCAGTTGTAACTGTATTGTCCATCTGCATGGGTGTCATGAAGTTCACTACTTCTGTCTTAAGATGCATGAAGTTGGCTTTGGATACATTTTTTACTGTGGTTTCCTTAATGGGGAATGTGGATATCAAGGGCGATTAGCTTATGGTCGGATCGGACCAACGAGGAGTTGACTTCAGGTGTGGAACACCAGTCACTCATGTTGGTAATGACTAGGTCTAGGATATTGCTGCCCCTGGTGGGGGTGTGGATAAGTTGATCTAGGGCATTGGAGTTTATGAATTCCAGAAAGCGCTGCGCTAAGGAGTTGGTACACGAGTAGTTTTCCCAGTTAATGGTGGGGTAGTTGAAGTCGCCCATTATTAGAGTGTTTGGTTGAATCCTAATATTTTTCAGTACATCAAGAAAAGAGGAGTGGGAATCCTGGGGCATGGTGGGGGATCTGTAGCAAGCTACAATTTGGATTGCAGTTTTGCCAAGAGTTAGTTGCACTTGGATAACCTCGGATGCATTATGCTGAGCAACTAGCCTGGAGGTGTGGATATCCTTAATGAATATGGACACACCCCCACCTTTGGTGTTTCGGTCCAGGTTACATGGCCGAAAAGTGTGGTATGAGTTGCAGCCTGGTAGTGCAGTGGTGCTCTCTGGAGCCTTGAACCAGGTCTCAGTCACTGCACAGATATCGATGTTCTCCATTTTAAGGAGTGCCTCGAGTGAGTGCATTTTGAAATTTAGACTTCTAGCATTGAGTAGCATTACCCTCAGTTTTTGCTTGCTTGTCCCTGTTATGGTGGTGAATTTGTTACTTGAACCCTGCCTAAAAAAGGCACTATAGGGGCAGCAAGAGCCTTAGCCAGTATCCGGAATCCCAGGGGCGACAGGTGCAGGCCATCTATGGCAAAGCATCGTGGTCCGTTGACCATGTCATCCCAAGCAGACAGATACTGGATCCCCTTAGAATGACACCAGAAGCTTAGCCAATTGTTGAAATCAATCATTTTGTCCTTGTACTGCGGTATCATTCTGGGCGATGGCAGAATGCTACTCAGGGCTAGGGTCATACCTGCCTGGGCTACAATATCGGAGAGCTCTTCCATGTCTCTCTTCATGTAGTCCAGGGAGGTACGTCTCAGGTCATTCACACAAACATGGACAATGACAAGTCATATTTGGTTGTGGAGTGACCTGAGTGCGTGAGTTATGTGGCGGATCCTGGCACCAGACAGGCAGCTGACCGTAAGATTCTCCTCGTTTAGCCTGGTGAGTGGAACATCAGTGCGCCCGACTATAGAGTCACCTACGACTAGTGTGTTGGGTATGTTGTTTTGCCTTACTGGCTGTGTTTGAGTGGCACACAGTCTGTGGGCTGTGTCTCATTTGGGTTGTGTTGGGGGATGGAGGTTGCTTGTGTTTCTGCTTTGGAGGTCTCTGTTGCTTAGGCAGATTATTACTGAGAGCCTCCGCGAATGTTTTTGAGTTTCTATGTGTGGATTTTGGTGGTGTAGACGTAGTGAGACTATGTGATGAGTGTGGTGTGGTGCAAATGTTTACCTGATAACATGCCAGGCTGCGTCTTACATGGGCTCCAACAAGAATTAGCAACACCAATCGGATACTCTCTTCAATCGTAGTCTAAGCGCCGGCTTTGTTCCAGATGAATGGAAAATGGCCACAGTTATTCCCTTGCACAAAGGTGGTGCTTCCTCTGACCATGGGAATGAGACTTATGCCTGACTAGCCTCATCTGCAAGACCATGGAATGAATCCTCATGGACCTTATCAATACAGATATAGGTAATCACCAAACATTTGACCCTACTCAGTTTGGATTTGTCACAGGGAGATTATGCCTGTTAAACCTGGTGGAACAGTCACTAAGACCCTGGATGAGGGGAATCTGTGCATACAGCCTAGACTTAGTCAAGGCTTTTGGCACTATGTCCCACTCGGGCATCAGTGACAAACTCACCTAGCTAAGTAGCAACCCTTATATCGTTACATGGGCTAACTGGCTCACTGATGGAACACAGTGAAAATAGGGGAATCCATCTCCAACAGCAGAGCTGTAACCAGTGGTGTTCCACAGGGCTCAGTCCTGAGACCGTTACTGTTTGAAATCTATTTCTCTGAAGTACAAGCAAAAGCTAAAGGTCTGCGGCTGACAGTTTGCTGTGACTGCAAACTGGGAGTGGTCATAGGCTATGCAAATGTCAACATCCTACAAGAGGGTCTTATACAAATGATTGCTGCCAAAGTCATGGCCTTAAAAATCAATGCAAAAATATGCATTACCCCTTTCAGTAAGAGCAATGTTCCTGCTAACTGCCACATCAATAGCAACACCTTAAGTGCGCACTCAGTGGTGAGAGACCTGGACACACAAGTGCAAGAATGATATCAGCTTACAACTGTAAAAAAGTTAGTAAGCACTGATGCTATAAATCACAACTACTTGTTTACTGGGAGAAGCCCCTTCTCAGAGGGATCCAGAGTTCCAAATATAAAAGCACACATTTACACAAGAATAAATATACACGTCTTAAGATACACCATTGTGTACACAGAAATTAAATACAATCTTACCTTTGATCACCATGTCACCACAGTAGTAAGAAAGGCATTATATAGTATTCATCTCATAAGTAAGAGCATTACCTCAAGAAAAAAAAAAAGTTATAACCTCCCTGCACTCTTCCCTTAAAAGGCCAATAATAGAGTACAAAACCCCTTTTGGTATGTACCTTTCCAAGCATTTGCAGCAATTGGAGAAACCACAAAGGCTCCTCACAAAGAATATTCATGGTCTTCAGCATCTATAGATCATCTGAAATTGCACTTTATTCCGTTTCATACAGACTACTCAAAGGCAATCTCTGCCTTGCATATAAGCCACTCTCTCACCCTGCTTTATTGGAAATGCTGCACATCCACAAGTCAAATGGTACTCTCTGGTTACTTGTTCTAAAAACCTTAACCTGGAATGCGACATAAACCTGTCCCTCCAGCAGTTCTATTAGTCTCCCAGAGGTTACCACACCTTTGGAACATACTATCACTTCATGTCAAACAGAGCACCTCACTGGCCCTCTTCAAACGCACCTGGACAATTGGATGGGTAACCGTAAATTCACCCTGAGGGTTCCACCTGTGCCCCCTCCTGGACACAGGCATTAGATGCTGATCGTGGAAATAAGGGTAGAACTTGGCTAGGATTGTAAGGGCCCTAGGGCCATTAACCTAGTAACTTTCAATGATCCTATATGAAGGTTTAGGAAAGGAAGGTTTAGGAAAGGAAAGTCTAGTACAGTTCTCAAGGTTTCTTCCATCTCTGGCAACAAAAAAAGATCCACAAATAAAATCCTTTCCTTCTAAAGGTCTGAGGGAACAGATTCTATAATCCCAGAGACAGCATTTGATCTACTGCAGGAGAGAACAGGAAGGGAAGAGATTGGGTGGATGCACAGGAATCCTTTTAAAAAGGAGGAAGATAATTCCACTGCCAGTTACACAGCCTTTTTGAAAGATTCTCAGTACCAAAAGTGTCTGAAAATATCTGGTGCCAGAGATGTAAGTGAAGGCCTACACTCTGGGACAGATTTATAGGATTGTCAGGGTGGAAAGCAAGAAAATTGAAAAGGGCATGTAGTCAAGTGTTTTCTTAGACTGTCATTGGTTTTGAGAGGACCCTTCTTTCTTCTTTGAACCTCCCTGCCATTGTTTTTTTAAACGGATTTCTCTGCCTTGCTGGGAAAGCTCATTCTGCTTTTAGAAAGAGAAGCCTGACATGGAAGAAAAGTATTATATTCTAGAAAACAGGGTTAAAAATTTGAGTAACCCTGAATTAACTCTCCCTTTTCATCAAACCTTTTAAGTACCTTGGCACAGGAAGGGCCAAACAACACTTCTTTATCCAAGAGAGAATAACACAGAATCTCAGTTTTGATAGCCTCTATTTGCCTGGCTATATTCTTAGAATTCACCAATCCCATCACAAACCCAAGGGCAGTTGCTCCGAATAAAGCATCGGCAGTACCATAAGCACATTTTACATACATTTTGGTTACTTGAGAAACTGAAAAAACTACAACATTTAGACACGCTTAAACTGATGAAGGGAAGACATTTAAACACGTGTGCCTGACAATTTACTATTATGAAAGCCACAGTGTAGAAAGCAGAAACTTTCTTCCCAAACCTGTCAAAAGCTTTTCCCAGTATGGAGTTTGGCAGAAGCAGATTTTGACCGAAATTACTATAGATCTGTCCTGTTAGAGAAGAAGGATTTGTGGGGCTGGGGCACCTTACACAATTTATTCGACTTTCTTGGAGCAAGTGCCTGAATGCTGAGCAAATAGCTGCCAAAAACACCTTTCAAGGCTGGCAACAGAGGAGGAAAAGATGCAGATTAAGGGAAAAATCCACCTGTAATAAATATCTTTGTTGAGATTCCACTGTTGATTTCATTGGGAACAAAAATAAAGTCCCTCATTTTGATAACAGCAACAGAAAAAAAAGGCAAATCTTCAGAAGGAAAATCTGACGAATAAAATTTCTTCAGAGTCCCCATTCTTAGAAGAAATCTGAAAAACAGTCCAAGTACAAATCTTGCCCCTCCAACTGGGAATCAATAAGAGGAAGATCTCTTTACACGGAGAAGAGGCAGAGGCCTCAAAATTTGAAAGACTGTAAAGGCTCTAAATAAACATCTAGCAAAGCCAAGCCAATGTTCCCCATTTGTTTTAGGGAGGAGGAAAAGAAGAACATCCAAGCGGACAACCTCAGAAAAAAATAGCAGTTTAAAATATGATGCCTTTCCCAGATAGTGAAGCTCCTCAGAGTGCCTTAGCAAATTAGCATCTCCTGTTCCCTTCCCCAATGCTGGAAAGATTGTTTTTTCATTACCCAAAGAGAGGCAGATGAACAGCTGCAGAGGACATGCCTGTCCCCCTCCTTAATGGCTTCCCCGAGGAGAAGCATCAGAGTGGACAGAAAAAGTGATGAGCTGCTTCAGGAACTACTGACAGCCACAGCAAAAAATCACCCATTGCCAGCTAAGGCAAATAGGAAGCCAGAGAAAGGACCAAAGTCAGCCATAAAAGCCCCAGCGATGCTAATCACATCATCTCTGGAGACCATGCTGTGCAATAGGAATTTCAGTCTGAAGAAAGTCCAACAAACTGAATCCCTCGGCATGAGAGAAGACAACACCAGGAATGCCTGTGCAAGAATGATGTCAGCTTGTAACTGTAAAAAATTAGTAAGCACTGATGCTATAAATCACAACTACTTGTTTACTGGGAGCAGCCCCTTCTCAGAGGGATCCAGAGTTCCAAATATAAAAGCACACAATTATACAAGAATAGATATACACATCTTAAGATACACCATTGTGTACACAGAAATTAAATACAAATCTAGCTAAAACGAAGTTTTTTTTTTTTTATCTACTTACTAGTAAGAGAGTAGGCAATTCAAATATTGCTGAAACAGTACTGTTACTGGTTCTACAACAGCAGAAGCTGAAAGCACTAGCAACTACAGAAAAGGTTTTGGTCTAATCATCCTGATGGCAGAAGAAGAGTTGGCATTCTTTAGGAGATGGGATCTAGAAAGGTTTACATATATGATAACTTGTCCAGAGACAGTCACAAAAGTAGAAACCAAAATTACTCAATTTCCTCACTACTTAAGGTGACAGAGAAGGAATGGGTTTACATCCTGGGTATAACAGGTTACCAACATACATTCACAACTCCACAGAATTGCAGATATTTGCTTATAACTCTTCCTTGTCACAGCTTTACATTCCAGTAACAGTAAATTATGCTCCAAATACCAGCTTAAGTCAATGCAGAGTTCAAGGGTAGCCTACACATAACCTAGCACTCAATGGGTCCAAAGTCAAGAACACACACACACCATGAACATATCTACTGGTAATTTAGAACACGACTAATTCATATAGGACAGGTCTGTGATGTGGAAAGAAACCAGTGCACGCCATGAAAACCCACAAAAACAAAGGGTATGCAAACTTTGCAAAGACGACACCCTAGCTAAGAACTGAACTGCAGATCCAAGAAGTGCAAGGCAGCAATATCAACCTGTTACACCTCATGCCTCGTTTCCCTAACTAAACATTAGTCCAACATTACATAAATGGCTTAATTCCTGCCTTCCCTTTAACATCAACCCTCTTGAACATCATTACGTTATGTTTTGTTCTCATAACGTCCTTTCATTTCTATATACTTTGCTCCTTCCCATTTCTAAAGATCTTGTCTCCATTTCTTTTTCAGTACTTCAAAAATCTAAATAAAACTGTTTTTGCTGTGTTTTCCATTTTGTAGCAATTGCTTTTTTTTTGCTATCCAACAGAATTACTTAAAAAGGCCGTATTGTGTCTAGGCAATTCAGATCCTGTGTCCCAGCTGAAAAGAATCATTTACTTAGTTACTGCCATTTGGTCACCCAGTATTTCCTGACAGTGTAATCTGTTGGGGAATTTTTTAAATCTGCCAACTCTTTGCACTCCCAAAACATATGTTCCCAGTTACCTTTTTCTCATCTATCACACCTCCAACAATCTTTGGAGTCTGTTTGAGGCATAAAAATACCTATGCAAACATAAACCTTCTGGACTTTGTTGTATACTTGAGAGCTATACATAACTCCTCCCATTAGTCCCTTTGTAAATCACTTTTCCAGTCTCTTCTCTATCTTTTCTAGTCTCCTCTGATTCTTAAAGTTATTGTGCAATATTTTATATGCCCTGCTAATTATCCCTTTTTTTAAGTAGCATTTTCTCCCCTTGAGTGAACTAAAAATTCACCCAAATCTTTTACTTACGATATCCCTATCATTTTCCCTTTGCCTATAGCGCAACCAAACACTGCCTTCCAATCCAAATCCTGGAGGTGAATTCCCCTTCCTGTGGATGTGGAAGAGACTCAAAAAATCCTCACCAGTCTAAAAATGCATGGCTTATAAGAAGGAAAAAACTAGTAGTGTCCTGTTGAAAGTACCACATTCTCCAAAAGAAGATAGTGGTGGAAAGTTCCTTTTAAGTATCACACAACAGAAAGGTGGTTAAAATGAAAGTCGGACTCGCAAAACTACTTTTTGTCTGAAGACATCTATTTGTAAATACTACTTTAACAAATATACAGAGATCAGTATATACTTCTCTCATATTATAATTTGCACTGTGATTCCTCACATTTCTGTTGAAACTGTCTTCCCCACCCCCCACCCTCATTTTCTGCCTTGTCTTCAGGTTTTTTATAGCTTGTGTGTTGCTTAACTCCAGGTTCCCTTAATTTGACCTGTTAATAACCGCCTGCATTTAAATTGGAACCTGTGCACTGAGACAGAGCCTTACAAGACTATCTGCAAATATATAGAGCGGAGTATATTTTTCTGTATTATAGAGCTAAATTGTTGCTTGGATATCTGTTGTCTTACTGTTAAATCCCAAAAAGGGAAGGCATCTCTGATCGGTATTAGCAAAAAACTACGGGCACTCATAAAATCGTTTAAGGCCAGCTTAGAGACAAAAATTGCACAGGACACTACGGATAATCACAAGGCTTTCTTTAGTTATGTTAGGAACCTGGGTGGGAATTCCCAGATAGGCTCAGAATTAGTCCAAAATGACAAAAAATACATCGAACCCACAGACACTGCCAACATCCTAGCTGACAGGTTCAGCGCAAACCCCCCCCCCCCACCAAAAGGGCAAATATCTATCCCAGCAGAGTGCTGCCCCCCTGACATCTCAGATGCTCAGTTAAGAGCTGCCATCTCCAAAGCAAAAAACACAGCATCAATGGGACCAGACAGTGTCCCGGGCTGCGTCCTACATGAACTCCAAGAGCTAAACCCAAACATAAAACTACTGTTCAATCTCAGCCTTACTACAGGATATGTACCCAAAGAGTGGCGTACAGCAACAGTGGTCCCTCTCTACAAAGGTGGTGCCTCAACGGATCCTGGAAACTATCGCCCCATAAGCCTGACTAGCTTGGTCTGCAAAGCTATGGAAAGGATCATCATGGACCTCATAAATAAAGATATTGGGGACCTACAGACACTGGATCCTACCCAGTTCGGCTTTAAGGGCTGATCCTGCCTCTTAAACCTGGTCGATTTTTTTGAAACAGTCACCAAGGCCACTGACGAGGGGAAGGTGGTCCACACAGCCTACCTGGACCTCGCAAAAGCCTTCGATACAATACCCCACTCGGGCATTATAGATAAGCTCACCAGCTTAAATATAAACCCCTATTGTCACTAGATGGGTTGCAAACTGGCTCAAGGACAGAACCCAAATGGTTAGAATTGCTGGAGCCATGTCAGACTCCAAACCAGTTACAAGTGGCATCCCGCAAGGCTCAGTCCTGGGACCTCTCTTGTTCGGTATATATTTCTCGGAGGTACAGGCCAACACGGAAGGACTGTGGCTGACCAAGTTCGCAGAGGACTGCAAACTGGGCACCATAATCTCCAGCCGACACAAGCATCCTCCAAAAAGGGCCTCATAGAAACAGACAACTGGTACCAGAGCCATGGCCTCAAGTGTATAGTCATCCCCTTTGGCAAAAACAAAGTGCCCACAAATTACCACATAGGTGGTAATCCATTAAGTACAGAAGTAATTAGGGACCTGGGGACCCAAGTTGATAGCAATCTCTCATTTGACGACGACGTGGCCAAAGTGGTTAGAAAAACATTTTATATAGCCCACCTAATCATGAAGGGATTCACATCTAGATCAGGGGAGGTCATCGTGCCTCTTTACTCATCCCTCATCAAGCCCATAATTGAGCACAATGCCCCTTTTGGTATGTACCTTACCAGACACCTGCAGCAACTGGAAAGACCCCAAAATACCTCACCAAGAGGATCAAAGGGCTCAAACAGATGCCATATGCTGTCCGGTTAAAGAAACTCCAGCTCTACTCAGTGGCATACCGCCTGCTCAGAGGCGATCTGTGCCTGACATATAAAGCCATGTCCAACCCGGAATTAAATGGACATGCTGCACCTCAGAAATTCCAAATCCCATCGAGCTATGCGCTCGAGAGACTTGAACCTCAGCACTGAAATAAATAGGACATGCTGGAGGGACAGATTCATAACCCAGAGGCTCCCTTCACTCTGGAATAAAATCCCAGTCCAGGTTAGGCAGAGTCCCTCATCGACTCTCTTCAAGAGGAATCTTGATGAGTGGATGGGAGATCGTAGGTTTACCCCGGGTATCACTTCTGTGTCACTGTTAGACAGAGGCACAGTATACTAACCTCGAAAAAGGGCATAGCAAAATTAATTTAAAATGGGTGGCGAAAGCCAAACACACTCTGGCTAGGCTTATAAATGCCCTAGGGCAGATAGCCTAGTATGAACCTATGAACCAAGCACCACTCATCTGCCTGTAATGTGTTAAAGCATGTAGCCACAAGCACTTCAGTTGTTCACAGAGTAGGCAAAAAGATTTCATCTTAAAGCTTACACAATGGCAAATTCAAATTCAATTGCATTAATATTTGACATTTGTCTAGTGCAGGTAAATAGAAATTAACTGTTTTATAATGTTTATATAGATATAATTCACATTTATTTAAATCTCAACAACCAACACAGAGAGAACTCCTTAGCCTCGTATGAAAGCTCGCAGCTAGATGAATAAAATGCTGCGGATTGTGTGTGTATAACTTGAGTGGTTGCCGAGACACTAAGTTGTTTACAAAATATTGTAAATGCAATAGTTACTGTGTTTAAAGCCTAGAACCTAAAGAATAGTATTACTATAAAAATAGTTGGTGCTGAAGAGTTTGCCATTTATGCTTCTTTCATAACCCCTACGGTTACAGAAATATGAACATTTGTTTGAAATGTGAGGACATAATTTGATTCTGCTTAGGCTCCACCCATTGAAAGTTACAGTGCAAACTTCCTGACCTCCATTGGATGTGAACGAGTTAAGTTTTGAATGCTGTGATAGTGCCATCAGTGGGGAATGGATCGCCACTAGGGGCACAGTCTAGAACACTGCCTTGCTTAACAGGTTTTACCCGTTTCCAAAGACTTTTAACAGTTACATTTCAACTGCATCCAAGGAAAGATAACAAATCTACTCTTCTTTTGTCCCAACAATCAGAAGAAATTTCAGAGTACAGGCTACAGTAACTGCAACTATGACAGTTGTTTACAGAGAACAATGCAAGTTTTGTCCCCAGCTTGGTTCCTCTGTTGAAACAACACATTAAAGAGGAACCCCTTCACTTTAGTACTTGCCTCTTATCCTTCATATATCCTCCTAAATAACCTTATTGTTTCAGGGAATGCAAATCCTTCGACTGCCCTAAAGTCCCAGCTTACTCGTCAAATGTTTTCTTTGCATTATAACCAAAGAACAGTAGTGGAATTTTCTTACATTCTGCTTCCCTCCTGGAGCCATCATTTTTATTTTAATGTTATCAAAATGTTTGTCGCCCCCCCCCCGCAAAGAACCGCACCGATCCATAGCCATAACTTTTGGCATCACCGTTGCCATTCTTTTAGCTAGTACAGACAAACACTTTATAACTGTGGTTTAAAATTGAAATGGGTTAATGTGAAGCTGGGTTTAAAAGGTCTATCATCTTTTGGTTATACAGCCACCACAGCTTTCATCTAAGATGTTGGGGATTCCCCTCCTTTAAAAATGCTGTTGTAGAAAATCTCACAGATAGTTATCCCTTTCTTCCCTCTTAATTTCCCAACTTCAACAGCAATACCATCTGCTCCTGGCTACTTTTCTGCAGATTGCTTACACATCACTGTTTTTATATAATCTTCTCTTAACTGTTTTGAGCCTCAAGTCTTCTATAAATATTTAGATTTGTGCTCGTGCTTGATTTACTTTTACTCATTTCTCTGCTTTATACACAAATACATAAAATTTCTGAGATATCTCTAATATCTTGCTGGATCTCTGTTTTTTTTTTTTTTTTTTTTTTGGTTATAGGCTCCCTAAGTTTGTTGATGACACCTTTCATCTTTCTTTTGCCTAAGTCATTGTGCTAAAAATTCTTGCACTCTGGAGTCATCAAAAAATGGTTTATCAACAGCAAACTTTCTAAACTCATGGACATTATCTAAATATTGTCTTATTTTCTCTTTTGTCAGACCTTTTAATTCGTATTACTTTTTTTAACCATATTTTTCTCTTTTTCTTCTTCCCTAATAACATCCATTTTCATTTTATCCTACTCACTAGCTAGCACAACTGAAGAAACATTCTTCTACCCTAATACCACTTTACACTTCCCATGCCTTAAATTCCTTTCTAACAAGTAGGCGGCAAAGTGCTAGTGCATTTTTTATTTTTTTAACTTTATTACCCTATATTTTTATCTTGCTTTTTAATCGGTGCATGATCTGAAAGTTACTGGACATGTACTGAATCTTACAATTAATTTCACATGTTCCTGTGAAACAATTTTCATCCGGTCTAGCCCAATTAATATACCTTGGTGAAGAATATGTAAACTTTTTGTCAGGAGTTCCTACTAAGGAATTTGCATCTTACATAACCAAATATTTTGGCAAACTTCTTCAGAAATCTACCCTCTCATTACATTTTCCCTTCTAGGTGCCTCAATACAACATCACTATTGCAAGTTCCAGTTTCTTAAACCACCAAAATAGGATTTTTTGACGGAATATAAAGAGATGCCTAGTGTAATCCTCCGCTCTAGCCAATAGCTCCTCACTGCCATAAATGTACCATTATTTTTTTCCCGTATTCCATCACTGTTGAAGCCTCTCTGGTGATTATCCCTGATAGTCTGCTGAATATCCATCCTAAAATCCTTTGTCAAATTCACATGGGGATTTCTTTAACATTTGCACTTGGCACTTAACATAATTTAATATTCTCTGTTTTGTCTATACCTATAAGGCTATTCACGTTCCAAGATAATATGGACAGAATAGCCATGACGATAAAAATAAAACTGTTCTCAGCTATCATAAATTTTATTTATTATTTTTTTAATGTGCAGTTCCAAATTTTGTCCTACATGCACATAATGTTTGGCTGGGTGATCTTTTACACAGTTGTTACTTCTCTTCTCCATTTGAACGTATATTACACTTTCAAGACTTTTTGTTTAAAATGAAAACCTTCAAAAAATAAATAAATAAAATTAACCCCCCCCCCCATCCCTATCGGAGTAAATACACAAAACTATGCTATAGGTTAAAGGTCCAGAAACAAGAAATTGCCCCAAATTATTTGTCACATTCACAGGCATTACCAAACCTAAAATTAAGAATTGCGGATATAACCTACTTGCCCTTGGAAGGGTTGGAGCTAGTATGAGACACTCATTCATTGAGTTGGTATCCATAATAGGAGTCATCTAATGTTAATTAGGATTCCTCTTTTTCAGTGTGAATGATCAGGCTACCTGACTTTACCCACTGAAAAAGAAAAAAAGAAGAACCCCCAATCAAAATTAAACAATTGCTATTACAGATACAAGCTCAATGAAAGTTTCTCCTACTAGCTTCAACCCTTCCAGGAGGTTATAGCTACATGTGCTATGTTGCTATGTTCTGGACTCACCACTATTTACCTAGCTGGTGAGTTGGCACTTCAATCTAGTCTCTTCTGTAAGGACAGGCCATTATTACTTTCAAACCGAAAATTAAGGTTATCCATGCTAAAGTGCAAGATACAACCTATAGTTCCCTCTTGCATTGATTGCTGCCTATTCTTTTATCTCTTATTTTCCCCTCCAGATGTAAAAAACAGCTTGAATGCTTTCAGAAAACAGTAACTTTTAAACCCCAAGAAAAAAGTGCACAGCTGTCTTTAAATAATACTAAACTGTACAGTTCTATTGAATGCATTACAGTATTCACTACATACTTATGTCTATTAATTTTGCTTACATAAACTAGCAATGTGCTCACTGTATACTTCTATACGGTAGTTTGCTTATAAGTCTTGCAATTTTCTAAGATTGTGGAGCTTTTCTCCTCTGGCCTCCACTGAAAACAGGTCTTGTGACCCAGTCAGACTATCCCGGTTAACAAATGTTAAATAAAACAAAACAAAGGCTGCCATCCCTTATTCACTTCCGCAATTTCAAACTTTCACTGAACTGCTTGTCATCGTATTTTGAAAGAGGAACAGAAATGTACCTTCATACATCCGAGTTATCTTGTCTGTTTCACTCAAAACAAACTGCCTTCTTGACTCCCACGGAGAACATTTGATAATGAATGGGGCAAGCTAATATCTGCAGAAGAAACTTTTTATTGTTTTCATCATTTTGTTTTGTTTTTCAAGCCTATTTGCTTACACACACACACACAAAAAAAAAAAAAAAAAAAACTTTCTTTATAACTTGCGCCAAAGGTATTATTCTAGACATCCACCTCTGTAAAACATGAATTAAATTTTAATTCTATATATAATCTGCACTTTTACATCCCACCCCAGTGTTACTAGATCACAGTATATTAACTTGTATTTGCTTTTGTCCATCCTTTCTTCTGTTCTCATACTGCAAACTCTACTCCTTAAAGCTGAAAAAGTTTTGCTTACTCTATTATCTTTAACTCAGCCAATGAAAACTCCATCCACCCACATGCATTTAAAATCCCCCCCCCCATGCATTTAAAATATCCCTGGCGACACACTACACAAAGTGCTTTGCTATACAGCTTACAATATATTGTGAAAAAAAGTGTTACACAAATAGAACAAAATTTACTTGGCTTCTCTTTTTTTTTTTATTGTGCATCCTTTAACATTTTTGACAAAGTGGGGTATATGCTTCCCAGTCCACCCACAAGTCAGTTAAAACAAGTACAGACTTTCTCAAGCCACTTTTTCCTGTAAAGCCACATTTCACAAATGTCCGCATTGTTAGCATGTTCATTTATTTCCATAGTCCAGCACCAGACTGATTCAAGTACTTCTGATTTAGTCAACTCCTGTGCTTTTTTCAGTGTCTCAAGCATTTTACTTTGGAATACTGGAAAAGGTTTCACTGGTAAAAAAATTTCTATGAGCTTTACTGTCACAAGACTAAGTCTCCTTCTGTTTGCTGGTTCACTTTGTCAGATAAACTTATTTCCCCTTTTGCCTGTTCTGCATCCAAAAATATCTTTGATCCAGGAAAAATATATTCTGAAGACATTGGGTATTGAAGCTTAAATCTTTCACATGCCTTTCGTCATTCCTTGACTGTTGGGATAAAGTTGCATCTTCCCACAATGCTCTGCTACCTCCAATGTTTAATACTTTTCCCTTCTGCTACATTTTTGCCAGGATCACCTCTTTCAGCTGGTATGATTTTATCTTATTAATTCAGGTCCTGAATGCTTTCTCATGGCAGAGTTTGGAGCATACTCCTTGAGGTGACCTTTCAAACAAACCCTATTGTGAATACCAGTCCAGGTGATTATTTGTGCTTTCATAAAATTAAGTGTTCCTTCCAGTTTCTGTGGTACAGCAGAAAATCTCAGGTTTTCTCTGCACGCACTTTTTTTCATACATCTACTTTTTTAAATGTCTGTTCTTGAGAAGCCTCCTATTCAGCCAGTCTTTTCTTCAGGTCAGTCCATGTTTTGCAGTTTTATCAGTATATCTTAACAGCAATTTTTCAAACCTTTTGTTATTTGAGTTGATATATCCCTTAAACAATTTTATTTATTTTAAATCACCTCTTACGTATATTTGATTTTTTTTGCTAAAATTACTGTATGCCATCTCTTGTACCACAGCTGAAGCTTGAATCGATTTCTGTTGAATGGCTGCAAAATTCATCCCAACCAGTGCTCTCTCTTCACTTTGATTTTTCTTTCAAGTTATCTAAATTTCTTCTTTCTTTGCTGGTATCCAGGTAGTGTATTTACTAGCAAGTAACCAAATTTTACCCAAGCTGATAATACTCACTAGTTCTTATTTCTCACTTTCTGCATTCCCAATGGGAGAGCTGAAATTAAGCTTTGAGCTGTGGGCAGCCATTTTGGAAGTCCAGGTGTTTTACTGTTGAACTCTCTGCACCAACACATTTTCCCCAGTTTACATGCATATCCTTAGCCTCCCCCTGCATGGCTATGCAAGGTATTCCCTGTTCAAACATCCTTAGGATTTCCTCTTCCCCAAGTACCTTTCTGAGCACACAGTTGCTACCTTACAAGGGAAGCATGCTCTGCACATTAGCTTCCTTCAGCTGTTTAGTGTAAATTCATTTACTATGAGTTTAGTTGGCGGAGACTTAACATAAAAAACTTAAAATCGTCTGCTAACCATCATCTGTGTAGAGAGCCAGTACTGCCCTTCCCCCCATGGACTAGCTGGTTATGGCCACTCACTCCCATCCTCCCTAGCCACTTCCTTCAAGCATCAGAGCTTTTAACTGAATCTAAACCACCTGTGACAATCAGGGTTTTATACTTCTATGCCACAGAACTGGCGCAGGGGTAAAACCTCTTAAATCTGTTCAGCAAGAATGGTTAGTGTAATACAGATTTTCACAACTGCCTTACCACAGTTTGCATATGGTAAAGGACATTGTCTGTCTTTAGACAGACAGACAGTAGTGGTAGTATCTTTGCCCTTGGGCAGTCCATGTATTTGTATATCTTTCTGGAGGTCAGTTTCAAGAGAACCACAGCTTTGTGCATTGATTCTCTCAGATAGCTGCAGTTTTATTCTGAGGTTTGTTGCTCAAAGTCTCACACACACACAAAGCTTTATTAAACCACCAAAAGTTTTACAAAGTCAAAAGATTATCGCTGCTGATAAATTCTAGAATGAGCACTGGTATTGTAAATTGCTTTTCAAAATTTTTACTCTACTTCATCTCGACTAGATATCTTCTGGTGACTATGTACTCCCATGCACTCCTCAATAGCTCTTTCAGTTGCTTTTACTACTAGAATACTGTTTCAGAACCAAATCACCTTCTTCCCAAGTTATTTGATCATTGTCTTGGAGCCTCAACAATCATTTGCTTTCATATAAAATTTGTCTCAAAGGGTGCACTACTTTTTGTAGACAGTGTGTTTGCTCAAGTAAGCAGATGATTAATGCGTGTACAAATCACACAATTCTCAAGGTTGGAATATTATGATCAGCAGGAGGTGCGGGGTCTTGTTCCCTTGCAAGAAGTAATTTTTTTTTTTTATTTAAGTTTGCATGCGCCAAAATTCGTTGCTGGCGCATACATAGTGGCATGCCAATATTTGCTTTGGCATTATGCGGTCAAACTGTGTGTTTCGACATAACTGAATATGATAGTCTCATTTTACCCTTGTGCACTTGCTGTTTAACCGAATCATCACCTGGCTGTTAAATTTACCCTTAGTTGGTTTGTTTTAGATTTTTGAGTTAGACTTTGTGCATGTCTTGTTCCCTCTAATTCAAACAAGCAAAGTTAAGCAAAAGTCTCTCCTAAATACCATTTGAACAAGTCTTCAAGCCTTCTTTACAATGATTCAGTTTTTGATGTTCTGAAGGTTCCTCGTACACACCACAATCTTGCACAATCTCTAACAATTACAGTAAGCCCATGGAAATGTCCTGAATTAACTGGATGAAAAATGTTGTGCATGTATTTTCCAGTAAAAATTACAAGTTTTGTAGACTTAACATACTAGAAGGATAGACATATATCTTTAAATCTTTCATTTTATGAAGACTTATGCTAAACTAATCAATGCAAACTTTTAGTTATGTACTCACCATAACTTCAGATGTTTGGGATCCATCTCGCCTACATTCTGACGGATGGGTTCGGAGCCGATCCCTCGGCTCCGACTCGGCACGCTTATGCCAAAGAGCGAAGTCTCTTATTGGCTGAGCTTATTATATCCCAGGATGCACCACTACCAGTCCCCCAGATCTAGTTTGTCCGCATACATGCACACATGCATACCCTGCTTATATAACATCGTCAGATGAAACAAGATAAAACAGTAGAACTCAAAACCGTTCAATCTCTTCTGATCTCCAAGGCAGGGGGAAGGAGGGTGGGTATTAGGAATGAGTGAGATGGATCCCAAACATCTGAAGTTATGGTGAGTACATAACTAAAAGATGTTATGTGATCCTATCTCGCCTACATTCTGACTGATGGGACAGCGTCCCTAGCACCTGAATCCTGGGTGGCTCACTGGAAAACACTCCTGAGTACCGTGGAACCAAATGATGCTCGTCCTTTAGATGCCACATCCAATTTGTAGTGGGAAATGAAAGTGTGCGGATTGGACCAAGTAGCCGCAGCACAGATTTCCGATATAGCGAGCTTGGAATGAAAAGCTATAGAAGTAGCCATAGCTCTGGTAGAATGAGCTTTGATAGATGTTGTAAGTTGCTTATTTAAGAAGAATAAGCCTGAGTTATGCAATCTCTGATCCATTTTGAGATAGTAGCTTTTGTGATGGTTTGGCCCGTTTATTATCTGAGAAGGACACAAACAACTGGTCTGACTTACGAAGTTGCTGAGTCCTGTATAAATAGAAGCGTAATTGCCTGTGAACATCCAATTTATGAAGAGTGTATTCTGCTTCATTGGAGAATTTTGGGAAGAAAACTGGTAGCTCTAGAGATTGTTGTAGGCAGAAACTAGAACAGATCTTTGGGACAAAGGATGGATTAGGCCTAAGTGATACTCTATCCTTGTGGAAAATCAAGTACGGTGGCTTAATAGACAGGGCTTGAAGCTCTGAAACTCTTCTTGCAGAAGTAATTGCAACTAAGAAGGCAGTTTTCCAAGACAGATATTTTAACTCGCATGTAGCAGCCGGTTCGAAAGGGGAGATGTTAATGCGAAGCACCAAATCAAGATCACGGAGGTGCAGGATGAAAAACTGGGGGTCTTAATAGGCTCGCACCTTTAATGAAAGTTTTGCATAGTCTGCAGCTCATCAAAGGAGGATCCGTGGATTCGTGGAATTTAGAGATAGCCGCTAGTTGGACTTTAATAGTTGAGACAGAAGATCCCCGATTAAACAGGGATGTTAAGAATTTCAAGACCTCTGGGACAGGAGCAGTGATAGGGTCTAAGCCCTTGAGTTGAGCCCAGATAGCAAACCTCTTCCACTTACTAAGGTACAATTTGTTAGTGGTGGGTTTGTGGGCAAGATAAAATGTGAACAACTTCCGGGTCTAGTTTGTGCCTTCTAACTAAAGTCGGAAGTGAAGGAGCCAAGCTGTCAAATTCAAAGATTGAAGGGACTGATGCCGATGTCCCGACTGATGGATTAACAAGTCCGGAATTAGGTCTAAAGTCCACGGATCGTCCACTGCATGCTTCTTCAGGTAGGAAACCATACCTGATGAGGCCAGTATGGGGCAATCAGTATCATTGAAGACCCCAGTTGAGAAGCTTTTTGAATAACTCTGGGAAGAAGCGGAATTGGAGGAAAGGCATAAAGTAGCCCTGTTGGCCAAGGTTGTGCTAGAGCATCCATGGCTGGTACTCCCTGATGTGGGATCAAGGAGAAGAACCTTTGGCAATTGGTGTTCAGTGGAGTTGCAAATAGGTCGCAGCACGGCGTCCCCCATCTCCTGAAAACCTGAGCTGCTACTGTGTGGTTTAGAGACCACTCGTGAGGAGAGAGAATTGTCCTGCTCAATTTGTCTGCCAATATATTTGACTTTCCCGGGATGTGGGTCGCTACCAAGAAGCGGTTGGTAGCTACAGCCCATTCCCACACTCTCATGGCCTCTCTGCAAAGGGGGTATGATCTGGTCCCTCCTTGTTTGTTCAGATACCAAACCACCGACATGTTGTCTGTGTGGATGGCGATGATGCCCTGAGGAAGAAACATGTGTAAGGCTTGCAGGGATAGAAGTACAGCCCTCATCTCCAACACGTTGATGTGGAGAAGAGCTTCGTCTGGAAGCCAGGAGCCCTGAACTAGCCTGCCCAGACAATGCCCCCCCCACCCTATCTGGGAGGCATCTGTCGTCAGGGTAACCACTGGAGAGGGGAGAACAAAGGGTTTTCCTTGATCCAAATTGGATGTCTGAAGCCACCAGCGAAGGTCCCTTTTGCATATCTCCGTAATCATGATGTGATGATTGAGGGGAAGATCCTGAAAGGACCATTGAGTTGACAAGAGCCACTGAAGAATCCTCATGTGTAATCTTGCCAGAGGAACTAAAAGAACCGTGGCAGACATTGAGCCTAAAACTTGAAGAACCATCCTGGCTGGGGCTTTGGATCTCGAGATCAGAGCTTGAACTTGGCCCTGTAAAGTTTGGATCCTTTCGGCAGGAAGAAAGACGCATCAATCTTGAGTCTATCTCTGCTCCTATAAGCGTTATGCTGAGAGGGCAGCAAGACAGACTTTGACCAATTGAATGTAATCCCCAGGGAAATACCCAGGGAGATGGTGGCTTTGAGGTTGTCCATTAGTAGATGCCTGGTGGTGGCAGTCAGGAGCCAGTCGTCGAGATAGGGAAACACTTGGAATCCAAGACTTCTCAGGTGAGCCGTCACTACTGCCAAACACTTGGTGAACACCCTGGGGCTGTGGTGAGACCAAAGGGCAGAGCGCAAAATTGGTAATGACTGACTCCCAGGCTGAAGCGCAGATACCTCCTGGACGCCTGATGTATCGGTATGTGATAATAGGCGTCCTTGAGGTCTATGGAGCACATCCAAACATCCTTCTCCAACAATGGGAGAATGGATTGTAACGTGACCATTCGAATTTGGATTTCGTGACGGATTGGTTCAGTCTGCTGAGATCTAATATTGGTCTCAGGTCCCCTGTCTTTTTTGGCACTAAAAAGAACCTGGAGTAATTTCCTGATCTGATCTGGTCTGTGGGGACCGGTTGGATGACTCCTTTTTCTAGCAGCTTTAAAGCTTCTGCGGCTGCCATTTCCCTTTGACTGGGTGGAGGGTCCGGGATTCTTTGGACGGTGGGGGAGTATGTGAATGGGATGGTGTAACCTCCGGCAATGATCCGAAGCACCCATCTGTCCTGAGTGATTGACTCCCAGGCTTTTAGGTGCTTGGCAACGACACCCGACTGGCTCCGAGCAGCACAGCCGGGCAATCCCTCATGACGTGTGGGAGGCTGAATAGCCACGAAAGGACTCGCGGTCTCCAGAATTGCGGGGCCCTCTGCCGCCTCTGGGACGGCGTCTCCCTGAAAAATTTCCCGTCCTCTGCCTCTGGAAGGGAATCTTCCTGCTGTTGGGAGAAAAACTTGCGAGATTTGGAACCACATTTTCCACCTCCTTTAGCCTTGGGGTAAGGCCGAAGGGAGTGGAATAACGGGCACCTACGGCAGATAAAGTTTTTCCCTCTTGCTCACAGCGGTAAGGGTATCTTTAACCTTGGGTCCAAACAATGAGGACCCATCAAAGGGAGCGTCGGCGAAGGAAGACTTGAAGGCCTCCGAACTAACACAAGCGGAGCCAGGCTTGTCTCCGTGAGCCACGCCTGTGCCTGCCGCTCTACCCGCCTTCGGCCGCATAGGAAATGAGCCTCATGGACGAGTTAGAAATTGACGTAAGGATAGCCAACTGAGAGCTAACCGACTGGGCTAGCTGCGCAGGTAGGTTACCGAGGGAATCTGCCAACTCCTTGACCAGATCCCTCTGAAGCCTGGTAAAATGTGCCAAATAATTCAGAGACCTTAAAGTAAAGGCCGCTGAAGTCAGGGTGCGCTCCGCACCTGTCCATACTCCTAGACTCCTTATTAGGAGGATGGACAGACGTTGAAGCCTCTGCCACGTCCTGTTGTGTAGCAGATGCCACCACCATGGCATCTACAGCCACGCCTTTAGTGAGGAACTCCTTCTCGGGGGGAGGACAAGAATTTATTTGGACGAGAAGGGACTGGTTCCACGGTATCTGGATGTTCCCACGCCCTTCGACAAACCAAATCCAGAAGCTCGTCAAAGGGCGGAGACACCCAGGAGGCGGAGGGCTGAGCCCCAAAGGCCTTGAGGAGCACTGACTCGTCAGCAGAGGGGGGTTTGGATATCCAGCCGCCTCGTTGTTTGAGGATCTCTAAGATGTCTGCAAATGAGACATCATCCGAGGACGACTTCGGGGACCCCTCTGCATCATCCAGATCAGTGTCTGATGTAATAGACTCGGGAGTCCACGTGCTTCCTCTTGCACGATCTCTTCCTTGGGGTTCCTCCGAAGACAACTCAAGAACCCTCAGGAGGAGGGAACCCCACTGGGGTAACCTCAGGCCCCGGGCTCCACTGACTACGGACACGGGAACTGCCAAAGACCCAGTCTCCACGCCCAGGGAAGGTGCCGGTAAAGCCGGAGAGATGGCCGAAGAGGACTTGGCCAAGGCACTCCTCATGGCTCTGAAAGCCAGACCCCCAGAATCCTGGGAGTGTCCGGCCCCCGGAGCCGTGATAGCCGACGGAAGTCCCGCAGCCGCACCGAGGGAGGCTCGGAACCGAAAGCATAGGTCCCGAAACATCACCCCCGGGTCCAGCCGAAGAAGTCCGCGTACCAAACTCGGAGCCGACCCTGAGATCTCCACCGGCTCCAACAGCACCTGCTCCGACAGAGCCGAAGCAGTCGGAGGAGGAATGGCAATGGGGTGGACCAAGGTCATCGGCTCCGAAGCCAACTGGGTCAGAACCGAAACAAATTTTTGGAAGACTGGAGACTGGAACAGTCTTTGGAGCACCCTGTCTATATCAGAATCTGACATCCTCGAAGACCGAGAGGAAACAGAACGGGTTCGAGACGGCCTCTCCAACGGCCCCAAAGGGCTAGGGGACCGGCTCCGAGGCGACTCGATGAGTATCGGCGCCGAGGGAATACACATACCAGATTCCATCGGTGCCGAGGTGGGCTTCGGCGCCGAGGAGGAAGTGTCTGAGCGGGCAACCTTTGTCGGCTCCGAGAGCAGTGGAGCAGCGAAGGTGACCCGCCTCGATGCCCCAGCCATCGGCTCCGAAGCCAGAGGAGTCGATACTGGTGGCATCGAGGCAGACGTTCGACCTCGGCTCAAGTCCTTGGAGCCGAAGGAGAGGCCTGCCTATGTTTCTTAGCGGTCGGATCCGACGGACTGGTCGGAACCGACGCCCTTTTCTTTGGCCGGAGAAGGAGAGGATGCCAAAGCTTCTTGAAAGAAGGTGTAATTAATCCCTTAAGAATTAACTTAATTATCCTCTCCTGTAGGACCCTTGAGGAAAAAGCGTGACATACGCTACATGATTCCTGTAAATGTTTTGCCCCTAAGCAATACACACAGAGCGAGTGATCATCCGTGATGGACATTTGAAACTACATTTTACACATTTTTAAAGCCGAAGGCCTAGGATTCTGAGACATAATGGGGAATTTCAGTAATCTGACTGGAAGAAATACAATTACTGCCCCTAAGTATAGGCTTACACTTATCAGTCGCAAATGCCAGCGGACTTTGAACCCCTGCAAGAACAAAGACCCACCAAAAACTTTAAAGCATCTTACTATATATAAAATATAGAAGGGTTGAATAACCGGAAGGCCCTAGATGAAGGGGCCTACCAAACACAACCAGTCACACAACAAAATTTCACAAGAAATTCAAACCAACCACAACAATGTAAGAATAGCTGTTAAAACAGCTTTTTTTGAAAGAAAACAGCAAAACTGACAGAAAAGTTAGTCAAAAAATAACTACTCAGCTCAGCCAGCTCGAGACCACGTCTTCGCAGGTTAGCGGCAAACGAGATCTGGGGGACTGGTAGTGGTGCATCCTGGGATATAATAAGCTCAGCCAATAAGAGACTTCGCTCTTTGGCATAAGCGTGCCGAGTCGGAGCCGAGGGATCGGCTCCGAACCCATCAGTCAGAATGTAGGCGAGATAGGATCACATAACATCTGACTGTTAGTCTCCGAATTCCTAGTTTGTCTCTTACTTTAATAAATATTTACTAAGTCAGGGGCCCAATGCAGACATCCATCTGAAGTTTTAAATTTAATAAAATGATCATTTATCTCGGTCATCCACATTGCATTTATTTAGCTTCAGCTTCCCCACGGCAGCACTTTAATTCTTCAGTTTGTTACTAATGCTTATTTGGGTATGTCTATTAAACTGCAACATTTTCCTAAGCCTTCTCACTTTGCGTATAGCCTTCAGGAGGAGGCAAGTCTCTCCACATTCTTCTCTCTCATAATGTAATTCTTTGCTGTTTTTACCCAGTTTATGCATAAGCACACTTTTCTCAACACTATTCCCACACTGCTAGTTGTGCGTGTTCATTAAAGAACTTAACTTATTTGTGGGATAAAAATACATTACCTATAAAAAGCGCTAAAAACAAGAGAAAAACCTGCACTACTTGTACTGTTTCTGAGTAGTATATCCTTGTTTTCCCGCCTTTCTCGACTAGTTTAGACCAGTATACAGGCTTTGCTGTATTCTGGACTGTGGTGTAGTTCCTGTGTTGTTCATTGCCTTACTTGGATAGAAGGAAGTTTCTTTGCTCACCAGTGGGAGTGGGGAGCCTTGAGCAGCCTGTCCCTGAAGGAGTGGCCTCAGCACAAGAGCTTGTAGTAATTGGTTGTTTTGGACTATTTCCAGCTCTTTTGAAGTTCCCCGTTTAAAATCCGTCCCTGAGCGTTTTTTTCTGGCTATACTACTCAGAAACAGCTCCTCGTGGTCCTGCAGAGTGGTGCTAGCAGCAGAGAACTGAGAAAAGCGACTACTTTCCTGATCTAAGTATTTTTTTGCTGTTTTTACCTTTGAGACCTTCCTTTTCTTACTCTGAACAAGTTTAAACTGCTTTATTACCTGTTTTTTGCATTGTACATTATCTGCACTTAGTTACATTTGGTCAAAAGTTTGTTAAATTTAACTGTTGAGGCTACCCACTAAAGTTAGCTAGCCTGTGTAAGTGATTTATTACTGTTTTTCCTGCATTTCTGTGTACTTTTTAACCTTAGTCTATTCGCTTTATCATAAGCCTAGCACTTGCTCCTAAAACCTTTCTTTTAAGTGAAGCACCCTTAAACTAACGTAAGCACTACATCCACCTACAACCCGTGCTAATACCCACTTCCCTTCAAAGTCCTCTCTCTGACCCAGTTACACATCACCCCCTTACACTATTCTGGCATGTCGAGTGGTGTATTACGGACGTCCTCTCCAGTTCAGCTGGTTAATCTGGGAATCCTGAGACAATGTTACAATTGTCTCATGTACACAGACAACCCTCTCCTCCTCCCAACAAACACAAACACATGTGAGAGATGCAACTATATAGCCAAACTGGAGACGGAACTCTCTCAACACAGGACTAGCAAGACCAGACAGGAGGAGAAGATAACCACACACAAAACAAACCCAGTCTCTCACAAACCAACCACAACTGCAAACCAAACACATAGTAACACAAATACATACTCGGAGGCTCTAATAAAAAACTTACCGAAACAACAGAGGCTCCCAAAGCAGACAGCCAAGAAAACACCACCTCAAAACTCTGCACAAGCAACACATAGTACACAAAGTCAGTGTGCCAAACAATCGCAGCCCTTAAGGCGAAACACCATGCCTGATACACTAGTAATAGGTGACTCTATAGTCAGACACACTGACATCCCGCTTACCAGGCTGAACAAAGAGAGGGTAATGGGTAAGCTGCCTGTCGGGAGCTAGGATCCGCCACATAACACAAGCACTCAGGTCACTCCAAAGCAAGTACAAATATGACTCCATCATTGTCCATGCCGACGTGAATGACCTGAGACGTACCTCCTTGGACTACATGAAGAGAGACATAGAGGAGCTCTCTGATTATGTAGATCAGGCCAGTATGACCCAGACCCTGAGCAGCATCTTGCCCTCACCAAGAATGATGCCACAATACAAAGACAAGATGATCAGCTTTAATAATTGGCTCAATTACTGGTGTCATTCTAGGGGGATCCAATGTCTGTGCTTGGGATGACATGCTGGACAAGCCACGCTGCTTCGCAAGGGACAGCTTGCACCTGTCACCACTGGGCTTCCAGATATTGGCTAAGGTTCTTGCCACCCCCATAGTGCCTTTTTTAGGCAAGGCTCAAAAGACAAACCCACCACCTTAGAAAACAATAAAGGAAAAAAACTAAGGGTAATGCTGCTCAACACCAGAAGTCTAAATCTCAAGATGCAGGCTCTCGAAGCACTCCTCAGTATGGAGAGCATCAATGTCTGTGCAGTAACTGAAACCTGGTTCAAGGCTCCTGAGAGCACCCCAGCCCTACCAGGTTATACCTCGTATCATGCATTTCGGCCCCAAAACCTGGGCCAAACCACAAAAGGAGGGGGAGTGTCCATATTCATTAAAGACACCCACACCTCCAGGTTAGTGGCAACGCACGAAGCATTGGAGACCATCCATGTGCAACTAACCGAAGGCAAAACTGCTATACAACTTGTAGCATGCTACAGACCACCCTCGCAATCTCAGGAACTCCATTCAGCCTTCCTGAAGACACTGGAGGATATGAATGTCTCACCAAATACCATCATATTGGGAGACTTCAACTACCCAAGCATAGACTGGGTGCACTACTCCAGCCCCAACACCCTAGCGCAAAGGTTCCTGGAATTCATTAACTCAAATGCGATGGAACAACTAGTCACCTTCCCCGCAAGGGGAAATAATATACTTGACCTGATCATCACAAACATGGGGACAAAATGCTCAACACCGGAAGTATACCCCTCACTAGTGAGATCAGACCATAAACTAATAAAGTACAGTTTTGTACCTACCATAAATGTAGATGTTCGAGGATCCACATTGCTGCAGTCATAACCTGTGGGTAGTCCGCTGTCCTCGGACGGCCCGAATACCAAAGAGCTAGGCTGGCGTCGGTCATTGTCGCCCAGAGCTGACGTCAGTACGTAGTAGTACTTAAGCGCATGACCGATGCCATATCCTCAGTCTTTCTTGCCCCAGATGTCAGAAGGCCTAAAAATGAAAGGCCAGAGCCAAAATAGTAAATACCCAACAACCACCAGTGAGGAAATAATAAGTATCCCAAAAGGAAACACCGCAACCACAAACTATAGAGGGGAAGGAGGGAGGGAAAATAGGACTGCAGCAATGTGGATCCTCGAACATCTACATTTATAGTAGGTACAAAACTGTACTATGTTCTTTGTCGCACATTGCTGCAGTCATAACCTGTGGGTAGAATCCCAAAGCAAAGGAAAAGGGAGGCTGGCAAACTAAAAAGCATTAGGAGCTGCTAACATGCCCTGTAAAACTGCAGTGGCAAACCCAGCCCTGGACTTGGAATAAAGAGGGAGATGGTAATGCTTAGTAAAAGTGTGTACTGAACTCCAAGTAGCTGCCTCCAAAATATCCTTAGTAGCTACCCCCCTCAAAAAGGCAGTAGATGTGGCAGTAGCCCTAGTGGAATGAGGTCTGATCCCAGCAGGAACATTCTTCCCATGATGAGAATAACAAAAAGCAATACAGTGACCAATCCACTTAGAAATAGTTAGCTTTGAAACAGCTTTCCCTTGTGAACCCAAAGCAAAAGAAATAAATAACTGTTGAGTCTGCCTGAACTCTTTAGTTCTGCTCAAATAATAACGTAGCTGCCTGTGGATGTCCAAAGAATGCAAGACTTTTTCCCCCTTATTTTGGGGATCAGCATAAAAAGTAGGCAAATGAATAGACTGGTTCAAGGCCACATTAGAAATCACTTTAGGCATAAAAGTAGGGTTAGTACGCAAAGACACTCTATCCTTATGGAATATCAGAAAGGGTTCAACTGCCATGAGTGCCTGCAATTCAGATACCCTCCTAGCAGAAGTAATGGCCAACAAAAAAGCAGTCTTCCAAGACAAAAACTTCAACTCAGACGTAGCTGCAGGTTCAAAAGGAGGTAAAGTAAGCTTCTCCAACACAAAATTGAGATCCCAGGAAGGAGTAGGAGCTCTACGTGGGGGTCTTATATTTTTTGCCCCTCTAAGAAATTGTTTAAACAAACAAAGGGTGAGAAAATAGAGGGTCACAATCATAGTGAGCAGAAATGGCTGCAGCATGAACCTTCACAGAGGAAAATGACAAACCCTTGTCTAGTAATTCAGTAAGGTACTGTAGTGCAAAACTCAAATTAGGTACTGAGACATCAAAGCCCTTTGCTGTGCTCCAAAGAAAAAATCTCCTCCATTTACCAGCATAAACTTTTCAAGTACTAGGCCGCCTGGCTTCCAAAATGACATCTAAAACCTGTTGAGGAAGCTGAGACCCCACCGGCTCTAAAACAGAATACGCCAGGCTGTTAGATGCAGGGACTGCACCCTGACATTGAGAAAATAATTGTTTGACTGGGATAACAAGTGAGGAATCTGTGGCAAAGGCCAAGGGGGCTCCTGAATTAAACTCCTCAGCAGAGGATACCAATGCTGACGTGGCCAATCTGGTGCTATTAGAATCATGCAAGGCTTGTCCCGCCTGACTTTCAAGAGTACCTTGGGAAGAAGAGGCAGAGGGGGGAAAGCATAGACGTGAAGGTTGTTCCAACTGAAAGATAGAGCATCCACTTTCCAAGCTTTTGGGTGAAACATCTTTGTGCAAAATTTTGGCAGTTGGAAATTCAGTGGAGAAGCGAACAGATCTATGTCTGGAGTTCCCCCAGTCAACTGTTGGAATACCTGAGGGTCCAATTTTCACTCGTGGGGATCCACAATTTGTCTGCTCAATACATCTGCTAGGGAGTTCTGTGCTCCTGGCAGAAACCGTGCTTGAAGATTGATGTGCAAACTCAGAGCAGTCTCCCACAATATCATTGCTTGTCTGCAAAGAGGGTAAGAATGGGTTCCCCCCTGCTTGTTGATGTACCACATGACTGTTGTGTTGTCTGTTCGAATCAACACCTGTCCCGGCTGAAGTAGGTCCTTGAAGGCCATCAAGGCAAATTGGACTGCCAACATCTCCTTCATGTTGATATGCAAATGTAGTAGTTTGGGAGGCCACGTGTCTTGTATCCATTTCCCATTGAAGTGTGCTCCCCAAGCCAAGTCCGAGGCATCCGTCGTTATGATCTGACTCGCCTCTGGTCGGGTCACAGAGAGTCCCCTGTTTAGGTGACATTCCTGAGCCCACCACAAGAATTCCTTCTGGATGCAAGGTATTATCCGAATGACAGTGTCCAAACCGTGGCAGTGTTGAGTCCATACACTTTTGAGATACCATTGTAGCTTCTTCATATGCAGTTTGGCATTGGGAAGTACTAGAATGCAAGATGCCATGAACCCCAAGGCTTGAAGGACTGTCCTTGCAGTCAGCCTGGACATTACTGATAACTGCTGGAAGTATAGATGAAGAGTTCTTTGTTTGTCCGGGGTCAGAAATGCCATCTGAGAAGCTGTATTCAGTCTCACACCAAGAAAGCACATGTCCTGAGAGGGCACTAGACTGGACTTTATTTCATTCACAGAATACCCTAGGCACCTTAAAACTGCCATTACATACTGTAGATGTTGTAGTAACTTGTCTTAGTCTTGAGCAAGAATCAGGCAATCGTCCAGATAAGGATAAATTTGTATTCCCCTCTGTCTGAAGAAAGCAATTACAGGAGCCAGAACTTTTGTGAACACCCTGGGCGCAGTAGATAAACCAAAGGGCAATGCAGAGAACTGATGAGAAGTACCAGCCCGAAATCTCAGGAATCTCCTGCAGCTGGGCCTGATAGGGATGTGAAGATAGGCCTCTCTGAGATCCAGGGTTACCATCCAGTGATCTTTGCCTAGCATAGGCAGAAGTTGTTGTAATGTTAACATCTTGAACTTTGGAATGTCTAGGTAGGTATTGAGAATGGACAAATCCAGAATTGGCCTCCAAGTGTTTCCTTTCTTTGGCACTAGGAATAGACGGGAATAAAATCCTAGGCCTACTTCTGACGGAGGGACCACCTGAATTGCCCCCATCTGCAAAAGCAAAGAAATTTGCTCCTGAGCCTCCAGCCTTTGCTGAGGAGGCACATCCAGCATGCCTTTGAAAGAAGGAAAAGTGTGAAAATAAAACTTGTAACCTTGATTTATTATTTCCAACACCCATTTGTCCTGGGTGACCAAATGCCAGTTTTGTTTGAAAAGTCCCAACTTTCCTCCTAGAGGAGCTGCCAGAAAAGAAGGGTCTGGCAGCTGAAGATACAGGTCATTGGGTCTGTTTACGAAAAGGCTGACCCCTGCCCTCACCAGAAGACTGTGCAGGAGAACTCCAAGTCCTAGGTCTGAAAGAACCCTGAGCGTGAGCCCTGCCTCTACCACGTCTAGACCTGCCCTTAGACTGATAATCCGAAGAAGGGTAGGACCATCCTCTAGCAGGCCAATTCCTAATAAACTTAGGGGGCTGCACCTGCAAAAAATCCTTGACCGTCTGCATAGACTTAGCCTTATCTTCCATCTTTTTCAAAACTGACTCCACAGGAGAACCAAAAAGAACTTCAGATTGAAGAGGAGCATCCAAAATCCGAGCTTTAACATGCTCGGACAAATTTTGATCCTTAAGCCAGGCATGTCTACGAATAACTGAACCTGTAGCAGCCACCCTGGATGAAGCCTGAAGAGCATCGAAACCACACTGCAAAGAATGTTTGCCAACTTGATCTGATGCATGAACCAACTCCTGCAACTCCTTACACTCTATACCCTCAGATAAAGCATCCACCTTAGATTTCAATTGGCCTAACAAAAAGTTCTGATACTTCAGCATATGAAACTGGCAATTCAAAGCCCTCATAGCCAACGTAGAGGAGGTGTACACTTTTTCCCCCCACCTATCTAACGCTCTAGAATCTAAGGAACTGGATTCTTAACCACAGAAGCCCTGACACCCTTCGGACCTTGAATAATAGTTCTCTTGTACAAATACTTATGTGCTTCTGGAACTCTGTAATATCTGTCTGGCTTGACAGGGGCAGGGGGCAAAGAATCAGGATTAAGGGAAGCTTCAGAAAAAACATCCTGAACAACATCTAAGACAGGGGGAATAGCCAAGGGCCTATGTTGTGGCAAAAACAAAAATTCCCTAAGCCTTTTTCGAGAATCTGAAAAATCCTGACCTTCTCACTTGAAATGTTCCCTCATGGAATGTAAAGTTTCAGAAAAGGAAAAATCCTCTGGAGGAGAAGCAGAAGGACAGGAATCCTCTGCATCCGAATCTGAATAGGGAGGGAAAGCCTGAATTTCTTCAGCTGAGGACTCAGAGTAGTCTGAAGAATGCTCCATTCCCTCTAAATCTGCCTCCATACTAGGCCTCTTCTCTGGGGGGGGGGGGGCATAGAACCCCTGATCAAAGTAATCAAGTCCTCTGCCATTTTTAACATATGCTTTTTAGGAACAGGGGCTGGAGAGCTAGAACTATGGCCAGGGCCAGCAAGACAAGGTTTGGCCTTAGCATGGCCTTTAGCCACTGAAGTAGAAGGCCTAATAACCTTTTGTAAGGATGGAACTACAGATACCCGAGAAGCACCCTCAGCCTGGCCTAACTCCTGAGAGGCCAACTCCTGCAAAAGTAAAGGTTCCCCCTGGGATTCAGCCGAACCCTCGGCAGGATCCACAGTTTCAACCGGAGGTTCCATAGAACCGGTGTCCACAACGGACGACTCATCTGGTTTAGACCCCAAAGATTTATCTTTACGCTTTTTAGCGGTAGCGGGCGTCGGAGGATCCGACGGCATGTTATAGTTACACCGTTTACCGAAAACAAGCCTGGCACAGTCTAATCTTCGTTTAATGGTGCGCTTATTAAATCTAGCACAAAAGCGACACCCGACTACGTCGTGTTCAGGCCCCAAGCAAGGAATAGAGAGAATGATAATCCCTATGAGGTATCTGTTTCCCACAAGAAATACAATTATTAACTTTTTCTGACATCCGGATAACTGAGGCAAGAAAAGACAAAAATTTCCCCAACGGGGTACTTAGCCCAACTTGGTCTTCGGTCTGAAACTCGAAAAATGAAAATTTCAAAACGCCGAACGGCACTTGCAAACGCTGCTTCTGCTTCGGACCACACGGCAAGAAAGACTGAGGATATGGCGTCGGTCATGCGCTTAAGTACTACTACGTACTGACTTCAGCTCTGGGCGACAATGACCGACGCCAGCCTAGCTCTTTGGTATTCGGGCCGACCGAGGACAGCGGACTACCCACAGGTTATGACTGCAGCATTGTGAGACGAAGAACATCCCTAGATATTCATACCCCACCTCCACCCCCAGCACAAAAGACCACAGTGAGAAACTTCTCAAAAGCAGACTTTACACTCCTTAGGACTGAAATGGTATCCTTCAAGCCCCCTGGGCCAGTGGAAACCACATCCTACACTGCTGAATCCTTCACAAATGCTTTCTACGGGCATCTCCAAGAATGCATAGATCATGCAATCCCAAATAAAACAAAGACCCTTTCCACCAAAGGCAGGCATCCTATCTGGTGGACCCCAGCCATAAACAAACTTCATAACAAGAGAAGGAAGCTACTGCAAGACAGAGCAAAATCCCATAAAGGGAAAGCATCCCTGATCAGCACCAGCAAAAAACTACGTTCGCTAATAAAATCATCAAAGGCCAACTTCGAGAGAAAAATCGCTAAGGCACTAAAGATAATCACAAGGCCTTCTTCAGTTATGTTAGAAACCTGGGCGGAAACCCTCAGATATGCGCACAGTTAGTTCATAACGGCAAAAAATACACTGAACCCACAGATATTGCCAACATAATGGCAGACAGGTTCAGTGCAAATTTCACCCCTCCCTCTCCCCCAAAAGACTAAATAAATCTCAGCTGAAGGCAACCTCCTGAAATCTCAGATGTCCAGGTGAGAGCTGCCCTCAGCAAAGCTAAAAATACAGCATCCATGGGACCTGACGGTGTCCCGGGTTGCGTGCTACTTGAACTCCTAGAGGAGCTAAACCCGCAAATAAGAACGCTGTTTAATCTTAGCCTTGCTACAGGATACGTCCCCTGAACACTGGCGTACAGCTACAGTGGTCCCACTCCACAAAGGTGGCACCTCTACAGACCCTGGAAACTACCACCCCATAAGCTTGACCAGCCTGGTCTGCAAAGCTATGGAAAGGATCATTATGGAACTCTGACATCGGGGACCTACAGACAATTGACCCTACCCAGTTTGGCTTTGTAAAAGGCAGATCCTGTCTTTTAAACCTGGTGGACTTTTTTGAAACGGTCACTAGAGCCATCGATGAAGGCAAAGCAGTTCATACAGCCTACCTGGATCTGGCAAAAGCCTTCGACACAATACCCCACTCAGGCATCATAGACAAGCTCAACAGCTTAAAAGTAAACCCGTTCGTCATAAGATGGGTTGCAAACTGGCTAAAGGGCAGAACCCACGAAGTCAGAATAGCTGGAGCTATGTCAGACTCTAAGCCAGTCACAAGTGGAGTCCCACAGGGCTCTGTCTTGGGACCCCTCTTGTTCGGCATTTATTTCTCAGATGTGCAGGCAAACATAGGGGGGATTGTGACTGACAAAGTTCGCAGACGACTGCAAACTAGGCGCCATAGTCGACACACCAGCTGACACATGCATCCTCCAGAAGGGCCTCACAAAAACAGACGACTGGTGCCAGAGTCATGGCCTTAAACTAAATGCCAAAAAATGTATAGTCATCCCCTTTGGAAAAAACAAAGTACCCACAAATTACCACATAGGTGGTAATCCATTAAGTACGTAAAAAGTAATCAGAGACCTGGGGACCCAAGTTGACAATGACCTCTCATTTGACACCCACGTCGCCAAAGTGGTTAGAAAGACCTTCTACCTTGCCCACCTTATGAAGGGATTCACATCCAGATCAAAGGATGTCATTGTACCCTTATATTCCTCCCTTATCAGGTCTATGATGGAGTACAATGCCCCAATTTGGTATGTACCTCACCCGGCACCTGCAGCAGCTGGAGAGACCCCAAAAGTACCTTACCAAGAGGATCAAGGGCCTCCAGCATACGTCATATGCTGTCAGACTGAAAAAGCTCCAGCTCTATTCAGTAGCATACCGCCTGCTCAGAGGAGATCTGTGCCTTACGTAAAAGGCCATGTCCAATTAATGGACATGCTCCACCTCAAAAAATCCAAATCCATCAGAGTCACGAGAGCTAAAGATCTAAACCTCAGCACAAATATGAATAGGACATGCTGGAGGGACAGATTCATAACCCAGAGGCTTCCCGCACTCTGGAACAGGATACCTGTCCATGTTAGGTAGAGCCCCTCACTGACTCTCTTCAAGAGAAATCTGGACGAATGGATGGGTGATCGTAGGTTTACCCCGGGGGTCATCTCTGTGTCACTGCTGGATAGAGGCACAATAAACTAAATTTAAATTGTACACTTTTGTATCATTACATGGGGTGGCGAAAGCCACATACACTTTGGCTAGGCTTATAAATGCCCTAGGGCAGATAGCCTAGTACTATACTATGAAACTATAATCCAGCTCCACTCTCGACAGCCTCCATTTAATGCACCTTTAATATTCTCTGGAACTCCATTGTATGAATACTACTGCCTCTGCCACCTAGGCCTCTACCTTTGCTTTTTTGCTTCTTATCACATCCACATAAAACATTTTAGACCAGATTACCACAGTAAGCTTTTGCCAGATTTCATTTTATATATTGAAGAAACTACCAAACATATGACACGCAGATGAGCGCCGGTATATACCTAGCAAGGTTAATCTTGTTGCATACTTCTCAACGGTCCTGATTTTCGCATAACCTCCATATTTTTGCAAAATATTTTTTGGTCTATTCCTCATAAAACTTCACATCCTTCAGAAAATGCATCCCAACACAAAACCTATTCTGTCAAATTTCTATGAGCAGTATTTTAAATTTGTTCCTATTTTCTGCCCCCCCCCCCCCATTACTGTTGGTTTTGTCCAGATTTCTTGTGCTAAGAGATTGAAGATGCCATTTTTTTTTTTTTTTTTACTGGCAATCATATTTTTCACTTATTATACATCCCAATCAAATCCTTTTGAGGCCTAGTACTAACCTAGGAACCTGCCGAAGGCTGTGAAGAGCTCTTGACAATTGGGATAAATAATAACAAGTACATCCCAACCTGTAGTGGGATACTGTTACCATAACTGCAGCTTGTTCATTTTAAATGGCAACCAACAACTACATCACAGATCAAGTATTAATGAACGTGTATATTCAGTGATGACAGTTGTACAAGATATTTGTATCAGTTAGGCACTAGTCACGTAAGCTATATAGTTTATTTTAATTACTATCCTTTTAGCTACCAATAGGAGTAGATATGCAAAACAATGACGTACATTTATGACCTCAGCTTGAGTGAACTATTAACAAATACTGTTATTTTTTATTTTTTTATTTTTTTTGTAAGGAGTCTCAGCCAGCAATTTTGTTGCTCATGAAGTACCAGTTTTCCCCGTTTAATGCTTTTTCATTAGGGTTGGAAGACATATTGCCCCCCCCCAAGGCTGGAAGCCATTGCACCTCACTAAAAGGATGTTTCTGCGAGTATGTGAAATTTTGTGCGTATATTATATATATATATATAAAAAATATAGTACACAAAGTGTGCGAGAGAGAGAGAAAATTTCTTCTCTGGCTGATTTTCTGCTTAGAAGCCAAAAGGCATATTAAAGGTAAGCACCCTTTGTCAAATGTATGCACACTACATCACTGATTTGCAGTTGGTGAAACAGCCTGAACTGAATAGATATTTAGAAACCTCAGAATTTCCTTAATGTAGTGCAGTATTTCCCCAGATGCACAGCAAACATATCCTGTTATTACCACATGATGCAGAAAGATATAGGAACTTGATGTCTAGTTTAGGTCACATAAGCAGTTATGACTTGTTGAAATAACTAGCTGCAGAGGCTCGTTCACTGAAGAATATGATGCGATTCAAGTGGTAATACTAGTGTGGATATTATTTAAAAAGGGCTTAGCACAGTATTATTACAGGAAAGAACACCTATAGCATATGGGTCAAGTTCTTTGACAGAAGCCTGCACAAGACAAATGCAGTCGAAGGGAAATGCTACCATTTCTCTGTCAAAAACTGTTGCACTTGTGTAATTTGTTATATTTGGATTGCTACCTTGACGAAATATTTCCATAAAGCACTAAAAAGACAGCAGAGAATGTCAAGTTTGCAAAAGTATACCTTCAGGTTTAATGCACACCTGGAAGATTAATGCATGTAGCAAATGTAACTTTCAACAATAGTACAGGACTTCCTGTAGAATCTAGCATTTATAATGGATAATTTCAGTTATCTGTTACTTCAGACAAGTCATGGAAATGCATCTGTTTGGACAGATTATGAACTGCTGTGCCAAATAAAATGAAATTATTACATCCAGATATCCAAGCAAGATGCTTATTTGGCTTTTGTGCATACAGGAATTTTTGTCAAGGAAGACAAAATTCATACATCTAGTTTAGCTGTGAGAATTAATCAAAAGTTTCTGGAAGGGTATGAAAAGAGCTTGTGAAATTCTGTTTTGGCCAGGAATGTCTGAATGGACTGAGTAGCTTATTCACAGTCACATCTATAGTACCTTTTCAAAACTAGAATCCTCATTGACCCCTACTTCCCATTCCTGTACGGGGTAGAGTGACTTTTCAGTTGATGCCACCTCTGTTTGTTTCGGTCACTATCCTTACCTTCTTTGTTAATCAAGCATGACTGCCTGGTATTTTCTCACAGACCTCCTGGTTTCCTCTTGCCTTCTTCCTGTCCCTCCCAAAATTGTCTTCTGCTTTCTTGCTGCTGTGCTCAAACTTTTTCATTTCTTCATCGCAACCACAATTTGCATCCTACCACTTGACTCAGACACTTCGTCTCCATCACCTCAAGCATCGGCAGATCCTCTGCCTTCATTGCTCAGGTTTGTGTCATAGTGTAGCATTGGTCATACTACTGTTTCGTACATCTTAACCTTTCATCTTCCTTGGAATTTCTCTGCTTCTCACCTTCCCTGTCACATTGTGCTGGCTAGCTTTGACCTCATCATTCAGACCTTCTCCACAACCACCTTTTCCAGATACTTAAACTGTTAATCTGTTCAACTTTTCCCTGCTTTCCTCAGGTTTGCAGCCTTTTCTGGATTTCTCCATTTTCTTCCAAGACTCCGTATTGTTTTGTACCTTGGTTTCGTCCCACATGCCTTCAACAAATGATTGGAGAATAGAAGTTCCTGTTCAGAATCTGCTTGTAATGCCACATTGTCTGTGTACAGCAGCAATATCTGCCCCTATGCTAAGGGCTGAATATTGCATGTCACTCCCACTGTAATGCAAGCTGGAAAACTGTCTGTCTTTGGGTCCTTACACATTAATTCTACCATTGTTTCTGGGACTTCGGACTCTCATCCTACGAATGTCTCCTTGATTATGAACTATTGTAGGACTGCCCAAACTGTCTTTCAGGGGATCCTATCATATGTTTTCTCAAAGTCTAGAAATGCTTTGTTGGGTGCATTCCTAATCTTTAGCGTCTTCTCCAATATCTGTCTCACTGCAAACATAGGGTTGGTTGTGCTGTATCCTTATCTGAATCCTAACTGGTCATTTCCCATCCTACTTTCTACTATTGTGTATTATTCTGCAGTCTTGACAGGAGTTTGATACCTCTCTACTGCTCACAGTTGTGAATATCCCCCTTTGTTCTTGTACATTTGTATTAAAATGCTTTTTCTCCAATCATCTGGAATATGCCCCTTTCCATACTGCTATGACAATCCTCAGGAGCAGACCCAACATATCCTATGTGACCTCATCTGAGCCTGCCAGTATGTGGCTTCATTTTCCTTAGTGTTGTTCTTTCATTATAGGCTATATATAGAGACACCACCATAGATGAAAGAGGAAGGAGCACTACAGCTTTTGTGTACTTGCTTTCTTTGCCCAGAAGCTGCTAGAAGCACTCATCTACCTTTAAATGAACTGTTTCAACAGGTTGTTGCTTGCATCCCCTACAAATGCTTTCTAATGACTAGTCTCTTTACGTTTGTCTTTGTCTTGCAACCTTAGAGTGTTGATGTCATTTGACGAGTCACTTTAAAGAAGTTGCTATAGTTTCTTTGATGTCTTCTTCCTTGCTCGTACAATTGTTCTCTTACCCTCTGTTTGCCAACCAGTATTGCTTCTAACTCCAGTCAGTCTTCCATCTCCCACTTTTTCCTGCTCTGCTCCTTTCTTTTTGTAACTTTCTGCACTTCTGCATTCTACAACCAGCTTTCCTTATCTACCTTATTTCTATACTTGGCTCAGTTGCATTTCTGTTCTACAGTCTTCGCCCATGCTGTTTGGAGATGCTGCCATTCTTTATCATCATAAACTTCATCCGTTTCTCCTTCCTCAGGTGCTAGAAGCCGGACTATTTCCTTGTACTAGTGCCTTTGCTCCAGGTCAGCTTCCAAGTCTTTGGCCTAGTCTCTGTCCTTGGAGCCTTTTCTAAACACTGCTTGCAGCTGATATTCCACAGCAGCAGTGGCCACAAACTGTTTCACTGGCGACAACTATGCAACTTCCACCCAGTAAGAAAGAGACACTGGGGTAGTCTCCCCAATCCTGTATGTGATCTAGTGACTCGCTCTCTTGTTGAAGGATGCGTTAGCCACCATCAAGCTATTTCTCAGACATTAGCCCAAAATGGCCTGTCCTTTATTCCTGTTTGTTTATTTATAGTGAGGCAGTCCTACCTTTTCTGTCGATCTTAATATGAGCATTCAGTTCCTCTATCTGCAGTACCAGGTCATGTTGTGCTTTTATCCATCTGCTGCCTGAATACAAGGTCTTCACCTCACAACCCTGCTTGTTGGACATAGGCTGAAATTATGAATAATACCCTGTCTTTACACCGGAGTCAGACTGTCCATGAGTCTGTCACTAATTCTGATGACATCCCCCACATTTTTCAGAAAAGTCTCCACTTCTGATTAGTCTCATCCCTTACTCCTCCGTGTAGCAGATTCTGGATCCC
Organism: Protopterus annectens; assembly: GCF_019279795.1. Taxonomy (NCBI): domain Eukaryota; kingdom Metazoa; phylum Chordata; order Ceratodontiformes; family Protopteridae; genus Protopterus; species Protopterus annectens. The sequence continues at coordinate 230,794,135 of NC_056737.1, forward strand.
ACTTAAAAGTGGTTTTGTGGCACTGCCTTTCCACTTTGTCCACTAGATAGATAGCATGTCTAGTGTTTTCCTAGCCATCATTTCACCCACTTCCGAGTGTGTCCTATCAGTAAACACTTATTCAGTGCAGCAATGCTTAGTTCATGTTTGGCAGGTTTTACATCAGCTTTCACTAAACGGAGTGATCTTGAGCAAGCCAGACTAGACAACTGGATGCCAGTCAGTAGCCATGTGACCCAGGACTACTGAGGTTTATGAGGGGAACACACTGGCTAGTAGAAGCACACAGACACCCTCTCACTTTTAGAATAGGGTGGAGAAGCCATTTCTTAACTTAATAATGACTTACTACTGACAAATACTATACCCATCTTTCCTGGCAGTCTCTGCAACCACATTTTTTTTTTTACAAAGTCAGGTGGCTAGCCATGGGCATGGCACACAGTCTGTTTTCTTTTGAAGTTAAGTTTCATACCGAAATAATGAACTCCTTGCTTCTCGTGTGTAAATTATTATTCCAAGTATTGTGAAGTTGTCTTTTTTTTTTTTTTTTTTTTTTTTTTGGCTTATGCGGATTACCTGAGGCAACTGTATTAGATAGTGAGCCACAGTTCTTAGGTCAAGAATTGTGTGGTTTGCTGCAAAGTAGGAATTCAAACAGATTAATCTTCAATATGCACAAACAGTGGACAGATGGAGAGCAGAGCATGCAGTAAAAACTCCGGAGAGAGCATTAAAATTCTATACAATTAAACAATCACTGCTCTTTAGAAAATCATCAATTTGGAGTATTTAATTTTTACCAATATGACATAAAAAATTATTAAAGCTATGTTGCCTCATCTATGCTGGAGAATGGGTGGAATGCAGCTGCTTTAAATGAAGGTGAAACGTCATAAGCATGATTATTTTGACAGAAATGCAAAGCTAGTTTTAAAATATCGAGGATGCATTTAGAAAACATTTGACAATGTTGTTTTACAGCCAAAAAAGTACTGGTTGCAGAGAAATTTTACAAAGTAGAAAGTGGGTGCCAGTACAATATTCAAGCAATACAAGATTGATTTAAGGGGATGAAAAAGAAATACACTGGCTGTATTTAATGTATTAAGACTGTAAAATGATTTTCATGTTATCAAAATGATTAAGTGATTTGGTATTAAATGACTTCTGAATGCTGAAATAGTTTTTACTTCTTGAATTAATGTATTTAGACATGATCTACAAGTCGAGGAAATGTAGTCTGTAGCACAGATTGTACTCATTTTATGCAATTCTGAATTTACAGTAGCTTTTTCATTAAAAAGGTGGGGATTTAGCATACATGGTGGCCATGGCTTTAATGGAATTAGCATTTATAATGTAGGAGTGCAAGAAAGTATATGGGTATTAACATGTAAGGGACAGGGGTGCACCTATATTTTACTTACATTCACACACAGGCCAGGTTAGTCCAAATAGGTCAATGGCCTCATTTCAAAGGAGACCTCATTCATACTGACTGGGGGAAATTTAGCTAGGGCACCAGAGAACTTCCCCCTACTTGTCGCTGTTGCGAGTGGGAGCCATTGTACATGAGCACTTCCTCTTTCTACTCCAGGTGCAGAGAGGGCTTGGAGAAACAGGGGGGGGCAGATGGAGAGAAGAGAAGATAATGGAGTGGAGAGAGTCAATATTGAAAAGAGAATGCAAGCAGGATTCTGAGATGTTTCAAAGAAATTTGTTTCATGGAGATGAGTCAGCAAATGATAGATGTATAATTACAACCCTCCAGTTGGGAGGGTTGCAGGATGACTTACTTAAAGAAATGGTGATACAGAGTGAGCAAGAAAATACAATGTGGAGAAGGGCACTAATCACACTTTTCTTCCCCATGGAGGGCAGTCTGAGTTCTGCAATGGAATATCAGGACAACCAAATTTCCTCTCAGCCACATCGCCCACTTCAAACACAAGATACATCCCTGAATGGGACAGAGTAGCACACTTGCCACATTCAAGGTAAATCCAGATAACTGGATGAATAGGATTAACCCCTCCCCCATTCTATCTCGTTTTGCTCTACCAGAGGCTGGAGGGAAACTGTTGAATATATGTTTTTGGCAGAGCTTGTAAAGGTGGGCATTTAACTTTTGTGGAATTCAATGAAATACATACATAAACTGTGAAGGGCAACTGTTATGAGATAAAACTATACTTAAATGGCCACATAAAAGGAAATGCTACAATATTATATATATATATATATATATATATATATATATATATATATATATATATATATATACACACATACATACATACATACACACATACACACACACATACATATTTTATATATATATATATATATATATATATATATATATATATATAAAAATACACACACTTATGAATTCAATATAAAGTGCTCATTAGACATGCATACACACAGATGCAATACGAAACTACTGGCTAAGTTGCAAGCAGAGGCAAACATGTTAACAAGTCACACACAATAGATGCCTGATCACCCTCATTGACACCTTTCTACAGTACCTCAGTTGGAACTGGAGTGCTTCAAGTTCTTTCTGTTCATATGTATATATCTTTTCTTAAACCCCTGCATCTTGTAGAAAGATGCGCCCAGTGTGCAAGACAGTCCAAAATAAAGTATATAACATTGCAACCAGTGTTTATCTACTTTTGACTCTCAGTGACACTTCCCTCCAACAGGACATGCATAAACATTTTTGTTTGTTGCTGTTCATCAATAATTTGACCAGACAAATAAAACAGGAGCTAACAGTTTTACATGAGGAAAAATGCTTATAGTGGTAAAGGATAGGCCATCATTTGCAAATTAAATTGTACACCTTTCATGTAGTGATTACTGCTGATGGTTACTTGTGCTTAGAGTACACACAGAGGACTTTAAGCTTTAAATGCTTAGGGTCTGCTATATGATATAAAAAAGATAAAATCTTAGAACTTTCACAATCATAAAGGTGATGTCTTTCTCGTTTCTGCTTTGCCTTTCAAAGCTCAAAACCATAGAATTAAATAAAGTACTAATTTGAAGACGGCACTTTCTGCAGAACAGTAAAACAGGCGAGTCACAGTGAAACAGAATGTCAGTTTATAAAAATAAAGCCTCACCCCACAGTAAATCTAAGTGGAGAGGCAAAAATCATGTGTGATGCATATGAAAGCCAGCTGTAAACAGCATAAGGCTGTACCATCCCTACCAGCATTTAGATGCAGTTCTAGGCATACAAACCATCAGCACCTACTGTTCCTGGTGAAAACATTATTAGAAGTGACAGAGCAAGATGCAGAGGACAGGAAGAAATGGAAACAGATGATCCGCTGTGGCGACCCCTAAGGGGAGCAGCCAAAAGAAGAAGACTGGCACAGCATCGAGGTGAACATGCCCTAACCATATGCGTGTGGGGGGAGGGGGTGTTGAAGGTACAGCTTCATCAAGCTAATAACAATACAAAACAGTAGCAATTTTTGGTAAGAAAGTTTACAGTGATAACCATTTGACTTACAGTTCCATTACAACAGTATTACTATTGCATACCACTGGTTTGAATTCATTTCTTTAAAATCACATTTTATTCATAACAGACTACGTATATTAAATTAAAATAGAAACTAAACACCTGTGAGCTGCAGGACAACAAAACTTTTCTTTAAAACAATTTTCATTCATTCAAAACACTGCACAAGATGCTCAAGTCCGGATTTCCCTCAAACCTCACTCTTCAGCCAGATTTTTTTTTAGCAGCATAACTCTCAACCCTCCAGCTCCAAAATATGGAGCACTACCTATCATAATGTGGTACACAATTAAAAGCTTACTAAACTTCAAATAGGAAGCTTACAGGATGACTAAAATGTGCTACTGTTTTTAAAAGTTACTTTAATGAGTTACTATGATCCAGTTATATTTACTAGGATTAGCAGCTAAATAAAATCCTAAATGTAAATGTGTTAACACCATTTAAATATGGAACAAGACTACCCTGAATGAGGAGCATTCAGCATAAAGGAGGTAAACTTGAAATGTATGTCAGGGGGCATTATTCTTCCAAATTTGTTCTCTTAAGAAATGTTAAGCGTCTCTTTTTTGAAGATCCCACATCCAGTAATTCTACCTCTTTTACAATATCCATTATGTCCAAGTTGTCGGAATGAATTTTGAGTTCCATTTTCCAGTCTCTTTTTTTTTTTGGCCGGGGGGGGGGGGGGGGGGCAGCCACCATGAAACCTAGCAAGACCTAACTTACATTTAAGTATTTCAGATCCTGTTTATCACAACTCACAGGATCATTTCCTTAGTAATAACCATTTGTTCCCAGAAAATTTCTAAAAGTATCCTGTAGGGAATTTTTGAAATTTGATAACTCTTCACAATCCCAAAAAGACAGGTTTCCTAGTACCTCTCTCTTCCAGAGCATGCTTCTAGCATTTGATATTTATCTTGAGGAAAAATCCTTGGAAATCTACTTGGGTACAAACTACCTATGCACACACCTCCAAGCAAAAATCCTAAATCTTCTATAGTTTGTTGTATACTTGAAGGCCTTCCAAACATTTATTAGAATTGTTCCTTTGAAAACTGCCATCACATTTTCTTTTCCCAGTCTTTTCCAACTACTCCGATTCTTACAGTTATAATGTAATATTTTATATACTAAGTTATCCCTTTATCAGCAATTTCTGTTCTAAACTCACTTTCAATCCCTAATAAGAAAGACAGCCTCTAACCTACAGTCCAGTCTTCTGCTTGGTCTCATCCCATTCTCTCTCACAAGTTATTTGCTGCCAATATACTGGTGCCTTTACTAGCATCCCTAGTAAATTCCAAAGCCTACTGCCTACTTTTTATACCCCTACTTGCAGGCGTGTCTGTTAGTACAACTCTCAATGCTCCATTCTCACAGGCTTAGTTAACGTCACAGTCTGTGGTTATTTTCTTGAGGGGCTTGTATCCAAAATCCTAGTTTTTCTTACCTTGTGAACTCCACCCAGGTTTCATCTGCCTTTTCCACTTTGTATATGTATCTTGCGTGGAAGATAATAAATCAAACGTTAACTGTGTAGCTCTACAGTACAGTTACAAATCAAACAACTCTAAACCACCTTGTTCTATGGAAAGAAATCAGCTTATTTCATTTAACACTTGAGCCCTTTCCCACTCAAATTCTTTCAGCTCAAAACTTTGATTCACATCTTTTCCACTCGTTAATAAACATGTACATGCCGTGAATATCTGAGAGTTAATAAGCAGTTAATAAACTGCTTCCTATAGACCACAGTTTTGATTTCCCAGCTTCATTTGCCTACTGTGAGACTCTAAAGTCAGTCACTTGGCTGTGCTCATAAGCAACTAGGAACCAGTGCCAGTCATCTAAATGGTCTTCTAGAGTGCATGCCTAATAACTGCCTAAAAACATATACAAGACTAAGATAAATAAAAGCATTTATACCACTTCTGTCTTGCTATCATTAGCAGCTTTCACTTTTGTCTCATCTTTAGTTTCTTCATACACATCCTTGACTGCCATAACAGAATCATTTTCAATCCATACACATTAATGTTTTATTTTATAACCCTATAAATATTGATGTTGCTGACCCAATTCATGTGCAAGCACAGTTTTCTACTACAGCTTGTGTTTCATCATTATTTCATATCTCAGACTTTAAAACAGTCTTAAATCGTTCTTCAATGCTAAAATGTAATTTTCTGGATTGTGGTGCTGCGGTAGCGGTCGCCTCACAGTAAGACGTTGTCCTGTTCCATTCTCAGTTAAGAGCGTTTTCTGTATGGAGACATGCGTGAATGGGCATACCTTTGTTGAAGGTTGTGCGTCAGGACTGGCAACTCGGCACGTAAAAATCTACTGCCAATCATTAGCGGACCGAAGTTCCGCTGTGGCGACCCCTAACCGGGAAAAGCCGAAAGACACAACAACATCATCAAGTAAAGGATAATATGATCTGCAAATAAAAGCTAACTTTTCTTGCGTAGCATTCCAACTACATCATTATATTTGTGAAATCATTTGATTTATGTTTAGAGCCACTGGCAAAATAATAGTGGGTAAAGAGAATATCCCTGTCACTTTCCTCTGTTCAAACAACTTCTCAGACAGAACATTGCTACCTTAATTCTCATCCTCGACCTTTCACATATCCTTCATATTAATCCTTTCATTCTGCTAGACAGTGCAAATGTCATCAGTGCCCTACTCATCCCAAATGACTATGAAATGCTTTCTACAGAAAGCTCGCAAACAGCAGTAGTGTTTTCTTTTACTCTGTTTCCTTCTGGATCATTACTATGCTATGTTGTTAAATGTTTGCTTTCCCTCCACAAAGCAATGTTGTCAATACTTATTGACAGACATGTTGCCAAACTCATTAACAGCATGATTTAAAAATGAAACAGCTCTACTTGAAGTCAGACCTGAAGGGTCCTTACCTTCTTTGGGTAACACAGCCATCACAGCTTTTCTTCCAAGGCGATGGTATCTCCCCCACACACACAGTTTAAGACATAATTAAGCAAAACCTTCCTAATCTTTTTTTTTAAAGTTCTTCCCTCTAAACTTTCAAAATTTCAACATTAAAACAGACTGTTCTAAAAACTTAACTGTTGATGGATTATTCTCAGTTCTGTATTAGCAATTCCTATCTTAATTTATTGTGCCTTATTTTCCTCTACCTTAGACTCTGCCAGAAACATTTCCATTTGGGCATTTCTTGGTTTCTAAACTCTTCTGCTTAATATACTTATTTAACATTTGTTTACCAAGAAAGTCCGATTGGGACAGAGCCTATTTTTAGCGTAGGCCTGGGGCGAAACACTCCAGACGCATGTCTTTGGAATGTGGAAGAAAACCCACGGGACTGCAGGAAGGACAATGCAGACTCCACACAGAAGGCACCCTAGTTGGAGGATCAAACCAGAGAATCTCTTGCTGTGAGGTGACAATGCTAACTGTTGCACCACTCTAAGACCAAGGGTCATTTTCTTGTCTCAGGCTTCCAAAGCTTGGCAACATTTTTTTTTTTTTTTTTTTTTACTTTATTTTGGGCAAATGCCCTTTTAAACATATTCATATCCAGCTACTCTCATAATTTTTCTCTTTAGCCCTCTGCAGTTGTTCCTTCTCATTATGAAACTTCCCATTCTTCTGCAATATTTTAACCTTTACTCCTTCCAAAAATTCCTACTACTTCTCTCCATGTTTGTAAGCATTTTATCCATTACTAGCTATCCCGTCTGAAATAATTTGTATCTCATTAACATCCACCAATTCTTTAAATTACTTTTTTTCTTTTTTTTTTAAACAGTTAAGAAGAAAGCTGGCAAAGTCTCATTTTTACAGCATTTCCCTGCGTCATATCTTCATTTTTATTGGTGCATGATCTGATACAGTTATTGGACAGGTCTCCAAGCTTTCAGTTAAAACCCACAAGCTCCTCTGAAACAACTTCTACCCAAATCTAGCACAGTTGCTGCATCTTCGCAAATTATGTAATTTAGTCACAGGGACTCAGGAGGATTTATATCTTCAGTACCAAATATTTTCATATACTTCAAAAATCTACCCTCTCAATATATTTTCTCCTCTAGGTCCCCCTAATACATCCTCCCAACTACATATTAGGTTCCAGTCCCCAACCCTAAATAAATATCCCTTGCTAAAAGATTATTACTTTTCCCAAAACTCTAAGCTCCATAACTGTAGTCATGTAGGGTATATATTCATGCATTATAATTCCCCTCCCATTAACCCTTTAACTACCATCTACCCGACATTTCCCCCTCCATCACTCTTGGACTCCTATCAGTATTAATGCTCACTTCCTTTGACCCTCATACTCTGCTAAATATTCACCAAAATCTTTTGTCAAATTCACATTTCTCGCTTCTATCCAAATTGGGTCACCTGTAACATTGCTATTTGCACCATACACTTACTTTGTCTAACCCTACAAGGCCACTAGTATATTAACATTTCACCAAAGCAGCCATTTTACTAAAAGCAATTACATCCACACATTACACGACATTTTTTTGCATTTACTGTTTCTCACTTGCAGCTTACACGCATACACTAAATGTTCGACAGGCTGACCTTTTATAGAGCTGCCTCTTACCTCTATTTAAACTAGTGTCATTTTTTCTGAAACCTTTCACTTCCATAAACAAAGCATTCAAAATACATTTTTTAAAACCCCAAACCCTTTTAACCTTACAGCAATCACAAAACTAAACATTTTCCAAAAAGTAAGTTTACCTCTTAAAATCAAAATGTACACACAAACATTAACTCTTCTAAAATTATGGTTAATCATGCTGTAGTGCACTTTACAGCATGTGCTCCCACTTAGATCATCATGCTTTATCACCATTCCCCTCCCAGATGCAAAAGAACTTAACATGCTTTCAATAACAGTCAACGTTTAGCCATTTGATACCCCTAAATAAACTGCGCACAAATTTAATGAGTGTACACCAAGGCGGCAATTACTTAAAACTACTCACTTCCCAGACTTTCAAACTTCATTTGTTTTTAATCGAACAGTTTGCCAGTTTTTCACTTGAGTGGATAATCCTTTATATCACTCAAAATATACTAATCAACCCTTTCACAATTAATTGCTTCCTCTGCTTCAGCTAAAAGCAGTTGCTAATGGAAAACCAGACCACTCAAAATTTTGCCAACACAAGAAACAATTTTCTTGCTTTTTCAAGATTTTCTTAAAAACATCTATATCTAGTGTAAAAAACAGCAGAAAAGTTTTTTTTTACTCCATATACAATATGATCCAACACACTTGCATCCCTCTCAATAGCCCAAGACAAGAGCCTTGTAGGTTCAAAGAAACTTAAGCAATGGATCCAAGCAGATCTTAAGAAGTCTAACCTTACATTTCATATTGTATTCTCTCTCTTATATTTTGCATACGAATAACCCAAGAGGAGAGCATAACAAGGATATATTTGGGCCTTTACTTGCTGCCTCTATCCACGAGGGACGAATGTTTAATTGGGGGTGCATTTTCAATTTCCATCCACTATTCCAAATTGCACTTGAATAGAAAAGAAGTACCTTGCGTTATGTGGAGTAGGAGACTATTCTATCATATTCTCTGCGATATGTACCCATCCCACACAAGTTTTATATATTATGCAAAAGAGAGATCTTGTGTGGGTGTTCATGCTACCACTAGACTTGCAAATGTGTAATAGGTGTGACAGGACAGGGTCTGCTGAGCCTCTATATACAGGTGTGACAGGACAGGGTCTGCTGAGGCTACATACGAGGCAGAGTTCACCTGTCAGTAGCCTGTATGGTACACAGCATACAAAGAATGCTTTGAGATGCTTGTAGAGTTTTATAAACTAGGCCAATCTTTTTGTGAGAATGTGTTGTGGTTGTTTCAGTTGCTTCATGTGGTTTTGGCAGGGACATACTGAATGGAACACTACATTCAATGACTGTCCAGAGGAGAGCAGAGTACAGTGGAACGATTTAAATCCCTGTTTAGGGAAGTCATACCTTTAGATATAAGCTGTGCAATGACAAAAAAGGACTTCCTTATAAGAGAGTGGATTATGTGATCATCAAAGGACAGTTTTGTAGTCAAGCTGTAGTCAGGGAAGGGACTTCCAAGATGGCTGCACATTGAGTAACAGCTTAACTCTAGCACTCCCAGTGTGAAAACAAACACAGCAAAGAAGACCAGTAGACATGTGCTTATGGGTAAATTTCAGTAACTGGCTAGTAATTATATGCCAGGAAAAAGTAATACAAGGGACCTGGAAAAAAATCAGCTGCAAAAAGTGAGGAAGAAACACTGACTGAGGAAGGTTCAGCAACTGTTCAGCAAAAAGCAATGCAACTTCAAGACATGAATTCCAGTAACCTACAGGAAGATATCAGACAACTGCGCACAAACCTGGTCAAAATAAACACTGAAGGAGTATAACACAAACATCGAAAGGCTGGAAAAAAATGGACAAAGCTTTTAAATAAAATATTCAGACGAGGTGACAAGCTGCAAAAATCAGAGGTTGAAATGAAGAAAAGGCTGGCTGAATATGAAACTGCTCTGGAAGAAATGTTTCAAAAAATAATAGAATTAGAGAACAAAGCATGTAGGGAAGACCTGAGATTTTCAAACTATACCAGGCAAGATGGAAGGAACAGACTGCATTAATTTTATGAAAACACAAATAAGCAACTGGACTGGTATTCCACAGAAGGAGCGGTTAGTTGAAAGGGCACATTGTGTGTATACTCCAAACCTGGCTATGACAAAGCAATCTAGACCTTTAATAGTAAGGATGCAATCTTACCAGAAAAAGGAGTTGATTTTGACAAAACTGTGGCAAAAGGGCAAAGTACTAAAAGTCAGAAACACCAGAGTGTTTGTAGAGAATGATTACTCACTGAACAACAGGCAGAAGAGAAGCAAATTTATTCCACTCTTCAGGGAATGTCGAGAAGTAGGTGCGAGATTCAAACTGCTGTACTTAGCTGTCTTCAAAGTATTTTTCCCTGAAGGGACAAATCGTTTTTTGATGAAATACATGCTAGGCAGGAAATACAAAAAAGTCTATCCAACAAAAAGTGAGCTGTGAAACAACTACTTGCGAAACGTTTAAACAGAAAATGTTGGCGTGACGGAAGACAGCACGAACGTCAACTAGAAGACTCCAGAATACATTGGAAATGAAGCAGACAGGATTTGGGAGATGGAGATGAACAAGAATAAAACCAGCAAATGTGGGATTACAATGCCATAATTATATATGTGAAATATGACAGAAAAAGAAAATCCAAAAATACTGGACTTTTTCAGAATTTGTTGGATTTGTGGGGAGACTCTAATGACAAAGTATGGCATATGCTATAACGTTCAAAAAATGCTTTGGGGAGGGGAAGAGGAGGAAGTAAGTTAACCAAGTAAAGAATTTTTTTTTTCTTACTAGCATTACTTTTGTGGTGTAAGTTTTTGTGCATGCTATAAAAAAAAAAAAAAAAGAGAACTTTATCTTAAGTGTAATGTGACTGTAAACAGGTGCTGCCGTTTTTTTTTTCTTTCTCCCTTCTCTCTCCATGTTCAGTTTTAAAAACGTAGGCAATGCAACAAAAAAAATGGTTAAAAAGAGCATGACAAAAGAAAAATCAATGTGCTTTTTCTCATTCCTGCATGGGAAATGGTTTAGTAAGCTTTTTCCATTTACTTGCTTACGCTTAAAAAATATGAATATTGCAAGGCTTTTTTTTCTAGCAAATACATGTATGCTCAGTAGTAATTCTATAGCGGTTCTTCACATTTCTATGGAAACGATCTGATAAAGAGAAACTGGATGCCTGGTTCTTCAGGGTTTAAAAGCTTTTAGCATGAAGGAACATCAAAAAAACCATGCATCTTAGCATGTGTAATCTTTTACGTTAATTCAAGTCAAACCATCTGGCTGTTTGTTTAAGAGCAGCTAATCTATTAGGGTGAGTCTGGAGTGGGATCTTTATTAATTTTGTTCCTATTAGGAGGGAAGTACTTAGTTTTTTGTTTCCTATAGGTTTGGGGTTAAGGGGGACTTATTTAGGTAAATTTTTGTTGTGGGGTGGGTTTAATAGGTTTTTCAAAAAAGCATGTAGAAATTTTTTCCTATCAAAAAATGTCAAAAAAGAGGACCAAACTCAAATTCAAAACAAAAGGGGAAGCTTTGGGGGTCAAAGTTGTTTTACAAGATTTGGAATTGTTTCAAAGTTTTTGTAAGATGTTCAAAAGTTACAAAGCCAATAAAAAACAAAATCAAAAACTAAAAAAAGAAGAACAAAACAAAAAAACATAACTATACAGAAAACAAAAGGCTTTAACAATAGGTCTATATATAACTTTCTAATGCAATAATCTTTTACCGCAAGCTCAGGACCTGTAGAGAGAGATTAGACAGAGGAAGCAGATAAAAGGACAATGAGGGAAAAAAAGGACAAGCAGATAAAGAGTGTGTGAGGAGGATGGTGAAGAGAGGAGAGTGGTTGGAGTAGTTGAGAGTTGATGAATGAAGAGAATGAGAAAGGAGAGAAGGGATAATGAGAAGGAAGAATGATGATATGAGGAGGGATGGATTATGGAAGGACAAGGGATGAAGTAAAGAAAGAATGGGAAGGCTGTTGGTCCAGATGACATACCTGTGGAAGCATGGAGGTGTTGTGGTGAAATGGCAGTGCAGTGTTTTAACCAGACTGTTTAATGAAATCTTAGAAAGTGAGAGGATGTGAAAGCAATGGAGAAAAGAAAATTTTTTAAGAATAAGGGTGATGTGTAGAGCTGGTGTAATGTAGTAGTGCAGCAAGAATTGATTCAATCAAATTGAAGTTAGATTAAGATGGAGTTTAGTGAAGGAAGTTTTAGAAAAAAGAGTGATGAAGTGAAGTGAACAGCAGTGTGATGCCATGCAGGGAAAAAAGCACAAAAGAGATGGGATATGATGGATGAGTGTGTTGTGTGTGAGGAGGAGGTACAGAGAGAATACTAAAAATGAAAAAAAAAAAAAAAAAAAAAACTGAATGAAACCTGAATGAAGGACCACACACCAGGAAAAAAAATTTAAAGTGATACACATACTCACTATAAAACTTTCCTATTTTACTATATCGTATGAAAAACTAACAAACATATTTATAATTTAAGTTCCCTGTAAAATAAAGCGTTTTTCTTATCCCCCCCCCCCCCTCAAAAAATCTTTATTATACTGGGAACTGTTATGGCAGCTTAGATTGAAATATAACTCTCCACCAGGTCTTAATGACTACATCAGTGTAAGATCTGTACTACATAAAAAAGCTGAAAGTGTGTAATTAGTTTTGCCACATTTTTTAAAAAATGATTTTATAATTCAGGGATTGAACAAATGGGTTCAAATTCATTTAAATTATAAATATGTTTGTTAGTTTTTCATACGATATAGTAAAATAGGAAAGTTTTATAGTGAGTATGTGTATCACTTTAAATTAAGTGTATTTGTTGATTAAGACTTGATGTATAAAAGTGTTTCTGGTACCAGTGCTTTTAGCTGATAAAGTCTAGTCATTAGACGAAAGCGCTCATCTGTTGTATTTTGTGAGAATATAAAGAAGAAGAATTTGCATCTATGGTTGTGTCCTGGGAAGTACAGAGAATGTCAGAAGGAGTTGCATTGTGTTTTTGTAGACTTAGAGAAAGCATATGACAGGGTGCCTAGAGAGGAGTTGTGGTACTGTATGAGGAAATCAGGAGTGTCAAAGAAGTATATAAGAGTGGTACAAGATATGTGCGAGGGTAGTGTGACAGCAGTGAGGTCTGCGGTGGGAGTGACAGATGCATTTAAGGTGGAGTTACATCAAGGATCAGCTCTGAGCCCTTTCTTATTTGCAATGGTGATGGACAGGTTGACAGATGAGATGAAACAGGAGTCCCCATGGACTATAATGTTTGCAGATGACACTGTGATCTGTAGTGAGAGTAGGGAACAGGTGGAGGAGACCCTGGAGAGATGGAGATATGCTCTAGAGAGAAGAGGAATGAAGGTCAGCAAAACTAAGACAGAATATATGTGTGTGAATGAGAGGGAGGATAGAATATATGTGTGTGAATGACAGGGAGGATAGAGGAATGGTGAGGATGCAAGGAGTAGAGGTGGCAAAGGTGGATGAGTTTAAATACTTGGGGTCAATAGTTCAGACTAACGGTGAGTGTTGAAGAGAGGTGAAGAAGAGAGTACAGGCAGGATGAAGTGGGTGGAGAAGAGTGTCAGGAGTGATTTGTGACAGACGAGTACCTGTAAGAGTGAAAGGGAAGGTCTACAAGAGGGTAGTGACACCAGCTATGTTATATGGGTTGGAGACAGTGGCATTGACAAAAAGGCAGGAGTTTGAGCTGGATGTGGCAGAGTTAAAGATGTCAAGATTTGTACTGGGTGTGACGAGGGTGGACAGGATTAGGAATAAGTATATTAGAGGGTCAGCCCAGGTTGGAAGGTTTGGAGACAAAGCCAGAGAGGCAAGATTACGTTGGTTTGGACATGTGCCGAGGAGGGATGCTGAGTATTGAGAAAAAGATGCTAAGGATGAAGCTACCAGGTAACAGGAAAAGAGGAAGGTCTAATATACGGTTTATGGATGTGGTGAGGGAGGACATGCAGGTGGTTGGTGTGACAGAGCAAGATGCAGAGGACAGGAAGAAATGAAACAGGTGATCCGCTGTGGCGACCCCTAACAGGAACAGCCAAAAGAAGGTGGCGACCCCTAAAGGGAACAGCCAAAAGAAGAGGATGATGAGATGTTTTTAAATGTCAACAGCCTCACAAATAAATACAAAAAAGGAAGAGTAATGAACTGTATTAAAAATGTAAGTGCAAATAGCTATGTTACAAGAGACACCAAGAAAAAGAACTGAACAAGTGAATTTGATAAAGAAAGGTTTTCAGGATGGTTATTCAGCGGAATACCTGGGACTAAGGAAAAGAGGAGTACTTATATTAATTGCAAGAGGAGCTCCAATAGTGACAGAAGATTAAAAAAAAAGAAAATAATGGCAAATGTGTAGTGCTAAGGGGCTACTGGCAAGGGAGGAGGATTACACTGGCATGTATTTATATTCCACCTAAAACTGCTATAATGGAGCTTAAGAAAATTCTGGGAGAACTAATCGTTTTTTAGCAAGGAATATTACTTATAGGTGGGGACTGGAATGTGATTTGCAACAGTAAAGATATGTCTGGGGGCCCAGAAAGAAAGTAAAACAAAGGAAGGTAGATTTTTAAAGAAATTTATGAAAGTATTTAGCATGGAAGATGTGAATTCAGTAACAGAAGTTCAGAGTGAATTTACATATTCCTTAAGATATAAAAACTGGGCTAGGCTAGACAGAATTTGCATTTCACAGGAACATGTGCATTTAATTGAAGGTCTTGATATGCACCTAATAACTACTTCAGATCATGCACCACATAACTAAAATAAAAAACACAGGATAATGAAATAAAAAGTGAGACACTGGCAATTTCCCACCTACGTTGAAAAGCGAGGAATTTAAGGCATGGGTAGTGGAAATTATTCAGGAGGTATTAGACAGAATAGACATTTCTTCTGAAAATACAGCTAGGGGGTAGAATAAACTTACGGTGGAGTTTAGGGTGGAAATAAAAAAAAAAAAAAGGGAGCTATGGTTAAGTAACAAGAATTATTAAGAGGGACTGACAAATGCTAAAAGTATTGCAGAATAGGGGGAAATCTCACAGAACAAGAAGAGGATCAACTGCAGAATGCTAAGAAAATAAGGGATTAACTCGGTAATATGCATGAGTTTAGAAAGATTATTGTTAAGCTACTGTTTGATACCAACAGCACAGAAAAAAACTTTTAGCACAATGACTCTGGCAACAGAGAGGTGAAAGGACCATCACCAAGCTTAAGGAGCTTGCAACAAGGAATTTAATAAGAGATCCTGTAAAGGAATCAAACATTTTGGAAATTCTATGAAAGTCTGTATGAAGGGAAATCAAGAAAAGATACAAATGAAAATGTTTATAGAAGAATTAACTATGCCAAGGTTAGAGCTAGATGAGGCTCAATTACTAACAATTAGGATAGCAGACAAGATGAAAACTGTTATGTATAACCAATCTACAGGAAAGTCCCCAAGAATAGATGGTATCCCTGTGGCAGTTTGGAAGCTAGGAAAGAAAAATGAAAACCTGGAAGGTTTTAACAGTATAACCTGGAAGGTTTTAACAGTATTTTAAGAGGATGAGAAATACCAACATCCTGGAAGAAAGCAGTGGTAGCTGTTAACACCTAGAGAGAATGAAGACCCATCAGTCCCAGCTTCATAGAGGCCCATTTCAATACTAAACCATGATTACACAGCATTCATGTCTATAATGGCTAAAAGAATGCCAAAATTGATAGATATGGATCAATGTGGTTTTGTGGAGAATTGGCAAACATTTGACATTAACAGAACAGAGATGATCATGAGGGAAGCATAACAAAATACCACTGTTGTTGCTGTTGGGTCTTAATGCACAGAAAACATTTAACAGAGTATGCTGGAACTTTATAAAGCACAGCAGTGAAAGTATTTGCATTTCCTGAAAAAAAACTAAGGTTGATTAGGCGACTATACGAGGGACTGGAAGTGAAAATTAAGCAGGTGGGATCCACTGATAATTTCTGCTTGAGCAGAGGAACCAGGCAGAGGTGTCCTCTTTCCCCTTTTGTTATTTCCATTATATTTAGAACCACTGGCAAAGAAAATAAGGGACTCAGAAATTCAAGGATATAATTGGTATGGTAGTGAAGAAAAGCTGGCTCTATCTGCAGATATTTTATACTGGACAAAACCAGAAAGAGACATTACAAAAACATTATGTGTATGTACGTGTGTGGGTGTATTATATATATATATATATATAAAAATAATAACAAAGGCACTAATAAAAACTTTTACTCGTTAGGCCAGTTATGTATTTTGCAGCTGCGGTAGCGCTGTCGCTCCACAGCAAGACGTTGTGCCATTCGATTCTCAGCTAGAGCGTCTTGTGTGTGGAGACATGCGTGAATGGGCGTACCTTCGTTGAAGGTTATGTGTCAGGGCTGGCAAACTCGGCACATAAAAAATCTGCCAATCATTAGCGGACCGGAGTTCCGCTGTGGCGACCCCTAACTGGGAAAACGCAGAGAGACACAAACAAAGGCCAGTTATGTATTCTGTATGTATATATTTTTTATATTTATCATTGTGGACATATATTTTGTAGTCAGTCACACTATTATTGTAACATAACTATGTCTAATGATCATTAACTGACTAGCTGGGATGGTGCACTTCTGATTGGTCTGCTATTTAGATATATATGGGAGATAAGGAACATGGTTTACATGGTCTGATGAAGCTAACTGTGAAAGTGCTTGCCTCTTTCATGTTTTGTTCCGTTTATTAAAACTTTATGTTTTATGTGCTTGTGCCGCGGTTTGTTCTGCTATTTTTTATTAGTGTTCAATGTTTTATATATCCATAAAGTAGAAGAAAATATTCTAAGAACTAAGCAAACACGGGAAAGGAGAAAGGAGATTCTGTCGATACGGATGACTGCAACTAGGTATACAGACAATAGGAAAGAGAGGGCTGGAATTTGTTGGAGAAAAATGGCAAAGGGACCAAGGTATTGGGAGCAAATAAACTAGAGGGAAAAGTAATACAATGGGAAGAAGCCAAGAATTTATTTGGACTGCAGGTTAGAGATCGACATCAATTCTTGATAGGGAAAGCAGAGTATAGGCAAAGAGAAAGAAATATGAGGGTCCTAAATGAAAGACCAGCACTGGCAGTTTTTAGTAGAGTCTAGACCAAAAGCTGCCATTAAACAAGGAATAATTAGTACAGCATATAAAATATTGCATGACAACTACAAGAATCAGAAAAGGTTAGAAAGGATTGGCAAGAAAGACTGGACAAGCAATTCACAAAAAACTAATGGAAGGATATATGTAGGTCTCCCAAATATGCAACAAAATCTAGATGATTTAGGATTTTTGCTTTGAAATCTTTACACAGATATTTTTACACCACAAGTAGACTCCAGAGAATTTTCCTGAGACAGACAGCTAATGTTGGAGGTATGATAGGGAAGAAAGACATAATTGGGAACATATTTTCTGGGAGTGCGGTGTATTGGCAAACTTTAAGGATTCCCTGCAGGATGCACTGTCGGAGATGCTGGATGGGCAGATTGGTGTGATGAGGGAGAGGATTCTTCTGAGCTATGATGGAATTGCCTTGACATGGCAAGGCCTTGCTGTGTCTAACTATGGTGGCTGCCAAAATAGCAAATACTAAAAAATGGAAATCAAAATCTAAATCAACTATATTAGAAGTAGTGAACATCACAGCAGATGAAACAACTGGAACGGAGATCTTTAGAAAAGGGTAAGAGCAAACTACATAGGAAAAATAGGAATTGTGGGAACAATACATACAGTGGAGAAATGAGGTTTAAAAGGCGGCAGGACTTAAGACAGGTACTGTCTGACTGAAAATGACTGGGGTAGATTATAAGTGATGTATAATGTTTGCAACTGGGAGTGCGTTAGAATGGTTTGTGATGTAAAATGCTTACAACTAGGATTGTGTATGTGTGGTTTGTTTTCATTTATATAAAAATGTATGATTGCTTATGTTGAGATGTTTCTGGTTTAAAAAGGGGCAGGAATTTGAATGATTTATGTAATGTTGCTTAGGTTATGTGTTATATAGCAATGATTTATGTAATGTTGCTTAGGTTATGTGTTATATAGCAATATATGTGAAGTATAATGTTTGTTGGTGTTAATTTAATACAGTTTGATTACTTTTGTATAAATGTAAATTTGCCTGTGTCACAAGTGATAATTCAATAATGGGTGTTTAAAAGACGTAAATCAGGGAGCAGAGACCAAGGAACCCAAGATCAACTTTCAGGGGTGTATAGTCAATGTGACAGTTACAAGGGAAAATCATGCTTGCCAAAAGACCGGATTAAACAACATTCTGAAGACATCTTGATATAGTAACTTTAATATCACACCTACCTCTCATCATCCCCTAACATCTCGGATAAATTGTATTCACTGTGTACCAGGCAAAAGAAGCATCACTTTCCACAAATCCTCTATTGTCACCTACTTTTAACACTTTTCCTTTCTGCCACTTTGTCAGTATCAGCTCTTTCTGCTGGTATGATTGCATATGGGCTGCTTTAGCATGGCCAGATTTGAAGCATACAAGTGTCATCTCAACACATTTTACAGTGGAACACCATTTCAATTAAAAATTAATGTAATCAGGTTCTCTGCACTTTTTTTTTTTTTTTTTTTTTTTTAAAACAGCTGTACCAGAAGCCTCACATTCAGGCATTCTTTCCCCTCACTTCAACTTTGATTTCTGTAGTTTTATCAGCTCATCTGATTAGTTATTTAAAGCGTCTATTGTTCTGTCCTTTTGTGATTTGGCAGTCTCTCACAAACACCTCTGAATGCATCAGAATTAATTTTCCTCTAAATTAGACGACTCACGGGCAGTCAGAGAAGTACAAGATCTAAATTTAGTGCAATCATTCTTCCTATATAAAATGCCCTGAACACAGTATCCCACTTATGAAGTGAAGGCATTCCCTGTACTAATGCTGAAATTTAACTTTTTTTTTTTTTTTTTTATGAACAGCTGCATTTTTTTTTTATGAACAGCTGCAGGGTCTTCCCAGCTACAGTGTTTTTCTTCTTTTCTGATTATAAAGTTACTCCAACTGTTCTTCTCTACTGGCATCCACGTAGTGGAATTACTTGTAAGTAACGGAAATCATTCAAACTGAGAATAAGTATTTTTTTTTTAACAATTTTTTCGTGCTCCCACTGAGGGAGCTTTAATCAACCTGCTGCTTGGTGTTTCAGAGTTTAATCTGTTGAGGTCAACTTTCACAATATAATGCCACACTTTAGTTTACTTGTGTTTTGGATTATCAGCCTGCTCAACTAGGTCATGGCTTACATTCAGTGGAGGCCCATGGATAAAAGCTCTTTTGAAAACATTTATACAGAGTTCAATTATTAAAATATTTATGAATTTTGACTAATATCCAAATGTGAAGTGCAACAATGAACTGTACACAGTAGCAATTCAAATGGAAATCTAGCATATCACAAAACAGAATGATGCAGTTAGACATGCACAAATACATACATTTGATTATAAACTGTGAAAAGCATTTTTAACCTGCAAAATTGCCTGTGTGAAAAAAAAACGAGAAATGAGTTGACATCTAAAATGGTCTTGACACACATGCCTACAAAACTGCTCTTAAAAGTGGTTTTCCTCCAGCTTTTTGTGATAGCTTACATACTTTCTAATGGAGGTGGTCAACTAAAATGCATGGTAATGCCCTGGTGCTGGGGCACGTGATGATACATGAACAACAAACAATTTCCCACTGTAATTTCAGTACTTAAAAAAAATATCACACAAACTAAAAATGATACACACTGCTGTTAAGAGTTACTGAAATTTTAATATGCTGTTTAAAAACCTTGTTGTCCCAAGCATAAATGAAAAGGGTCCTTGGACCAACCCGCACACTCAATTATCAAATATAATATCTGCTTTCACAACTAGCAATAATCATTTATATCATAACATCTGTATAAAAACTGTGCAACTTCTGCATCCAAGGTTTTCAGAAAAAGGTCTTAGGACCAACACATCCACTCAGCACAAACAGCAGAGGCTAAAGTTAATTACAATGGCATAGAAGGATAAACACCTCAGCGGCACCCAAACTTCAGACCAAGTGACCACAGATCAATTTGCAGCTTGCCCAATTGCTGAAGCCAACAGTGGTAGATAGTTGTGTCCATGCTGCAAGAAAGCTAGGGTGCAGTCAGATGGGCCCTGCCACAACCCCTCAGGAGAGGTAGTGATGGAAAGGCAAGCCCAAGAGTTGGGGGATAGCATGCACACACCAACCCACTGATTGCACTCGCATGGGGAAAGTATTGCAGGACTTCAAGAGTTAGTGGTTGCACATTCCTTAACCAAAGGCAGTTTTACATCATAACAAAAGCCCTCACTGCCAGCAAGGACATAAAGCACCCTCATGGCTGCCCAAATTACTTCCCCCTCTGAACAGCTTTCATTCTGATCACAGGTGAAATTCCCAGCTAAGCGGAGTGAGACTCGACAGTTGACAAGCATAAGGTAAATACATGACAGAGAGGGGCAGTACTCCAAGCTGCTGAAAAATGTCCCTTAGCTTAACAACCGTTCTTCACACAACTAATAAAAAGTTCTGGAAGTTTAATGGAGTAGCTTAATTAATAAGATAATATACAATCTTATACACGGACGGTTGCAGTGGTACAGCAGTTAGTGTTGCTGCCTCACAGCAAGAGGTTCTCAGGTTCGATTCTCGACTGGGGTGCCTTCTGTGCCGATACAGCATGTCCTCCCTGCAGTTGAGTGGGTTTCCTCCGGGTGCTCTGGTTTCTTCCCACATTCCAAGGACATGCAATAGGTGGATTAGACACTAAACTTACTGTAAGTGCAGGTGAGTGGTACGCGATGAACTATAAAAACATTGGCTCAAAAGGACTGTCATTTGAAGTGACGTCCCAACCCCATGTGCAAAATGGAAAAAAGAGGTTGAGGATGGATACAATCTTACATACACTTCAAGCAGTATCCAAATGAAGGTAATCATGAATGCAAACATCTGCAGCAACAAAAAACAGAGAATAAAGAAATGAACCCTGCGCCACCAAAAAGGAATAATGAAAATACACAGTTTTCCAGACACGGCATATGGAGCCATGGTCCTTTTCTGAGAATAGTATCAACATTTCTGCCAGGCGCATGTGCTTTCTACAGTCACACACAAAACAAAATCCTCTAACACAGTGAAGTCCAGAAGCCCCACACCTATTTTAAAAGCATCTTGATCTTACACAGTTTTCTGTATTCCTAGTGCTGCTGATTTGCATACCATTTCCCTAAACTGCAGAGAATACTGCCCATTATGACATCACTATCATGGATCCAAGGAAGAGAAAAAAAAATTAAGATGACCAGCTCTCTCAGTAATTAAAACAGGTTCTAGCACCAGACTGGCCCAGTCAAAAGCTGACAGCATCTGATGATCCTCTTACTCTGAAGGAGGTTTTCAACACTGACTATATGTTAGTGCCATAAATGCACACAGCACAAACTTAAATCAAAGCACTACAGTTGGTAAACAAGCAATACGAGAACTATAAATATTGCAATCCTACATCTAGTAACACCAAAATTAGAACTAAGATTTAAAACTTCTTATACTACTAAAGCATAGATATTGCAAAGACAATATTTCTTAAATTACAAGATGAATATATGTGTGTTAGCCTTGTCCACTGTATGATTTTAAGCAACACACTTCTTCAGCACATTCATGCTGCTTTTGAAAGATGGCATTTGTGCTTAACAGGCTTACTCAGTTAAATATATAAAATACGGCAAAAATAAAAAGTTGCATTTGTTCATGCAATTTAATGGCCAACTTGTTACAGAAGGAGTCCCTTATAATGGCGAGAAACGGGAGTAGTAACAGAAAAAGATAATGAGCCATTCTTATGAGGATTGCTTACAGTCAAAGTAGACAAACAAATAATAAGGAAATAAAACACAGGACTACAAAATGCATTATTCATTTAAAAAAAAAAGTGCTGAACTGTGACATGCCAGCAGCCTCCCTTCCTTTTACGCAAGTATGCAAATATGTAAATCTGACTTTGGATCTGCAACTTTTATACTAGATATCTTTGTTTTAAACGTTAAACTGCCTATTCCAGTTTCCTGTGACAGTATTTTTTACTTTGGTATTCTGTTCAGGCTTTCCCACTACACCACCCCCCTGCACACAATAGGGGACGCCAAATAAATTAAGAGCAATTCCAATCCACCCACAGCAACCAATTCATAACAAAGAGCAATTAAAACAGCCACTTCAAGCAAAGTTGCACCTTAAACACTCATCACAACAAAGGTAAGGAACACTGATTACAACCCAGCAGACCGAAGTCCAACTAAAAATGTGGGTGTTAGAGAAACTGGGTTAATCCAACTAGGTCAATGGCCTCTCTTCAGCAGGGACACAAGATGGTAGTCATACTGACTAGAAAAAGTTTGGCCAGAGCACCAGTAAACTTCCCCTACTCTTTTCAGTATGTACTGTGGGATCTTTTACATCTAACGAGCTACCACCAACTGATGGGGGTGGAATGGTGAATGAGACATTTTTACTGGCTATTTCATTTGGGGGGGGGGGGGGGTTGGAGAATATATCACAAGGCTACAATAACTCTACTAGAGACCAAGGGACCTAGACTGTTAGTTCCGCTGAGCGCCAGAGGGGGGAGGGGAGAGGAGAGGAGGAGGAGGAGGAGGAGGAGGAGGAGGAGGGGGGGGGGGGCACAACCACTAAAGCCATTTGATAACTCACAGACATCTTCAATCTTCATGCACTTCAACTTGCACCCAAGGAGTAGCCAATAACCTTCAAAAAGACAATCCAAATGCAAGGAGGAGGAGGGAGGAGGGGCAGCCCTTTTAGGATAACCCTTCAGAACTCTCCTCCTACCACTTTTAGCTACAACCACACAAGCATGGGAAACTGGACGGGCTGGAATCTCAGGCAGAGAAAACCCAAAACTAAATTAATAAAATTATACCTTATGGCCAAAGGCCAAGATCGCAGAATGAATCAACCAACCAACTCTCACCGACTATTTTGCTTTTAGCACCATGTACTTTTATGTTTTACATTCGAGGGCAGTTGGTGTGTTGAATTACAGTGCCCTTGATAGTAATGTTAAGGGACAAGCCCGTTTACTTCACTTTTATAATACTTTTATATATGTACAATTCAAACAAACATTCTCCTTTCAGGACAAGTTTAAGAAAACTATATTTTCTTTATGACTAACAAGACACTGCTATTGAAAACTTCACACTGGAATACACGTCAAAGTCAACCTGGCCGATGCTGCTAACTTTTCCTGTTCCGCAACGAAACACCTATACCTAATGACCAGTGAGCACACAAACCCAAACAGGATGAACCCCGGTAAGAGGTTGGCCCTAAACTCCAGCAGGCATATTTACCCACAATGCACGGGGATATGATAACAATATGGCGTTTGGATAACCAAACAAATTCGATCAGGTGGAAACTGCACTTTTCAAAGTAAGTCAAAACTCTTCACCTAGAATACAAAAAACAAACAAATATCCCAAGCTTCTCTAAAGGGTTCAGCGCTATGCCATTTCATCCCAAGAGTACAGGTGTGGTACTGAATAATGTCAAACTTCCTTGACCTATCCTACAATGACGTTCGGAACAGCACTGACAAAGTTGGGCCGGTTAGTTAAAACATACATCAAGGAAGGTAGGAGTGGGTGGGAACAAACAAATAGGACAAATGGTTACTTACCGGTACATGGCAGCGCACCATCCCTGCACCTAGGGAAAGTTAACTGAGGGACAGTCTTCGGTCCCTTCAGACGTCGGGTAGTAAATGTGTATCTTTTGCTACTTAATGGTTTTAATTATATTTCCAAAGCCACAGTGACTGCATTGTTGTCTTCCCCCACGAAGAAATAATAACAGGAGAGAGGTTTCTACAGTAGACCTTCAGTGAGAAACCTACGCCATTCAAACTTGCCAAGTGACGTTGCATGATGGGAGAGAAAGGATGGTTCCGTGTAATACACAAGCTCCCCCTTGTGCTATAGAATTGAACGTGCTAGCTAACATTTTGTGGTTTGTTATCTTTATTGGTCACCTTTGAGCTGCTCAGCGGTACAGACAGATAATGGTAGTGTACCCAGAATTAGGTTAGAGACACAGATGTAAATATTTTCGCAATATCTCAAGTGCTTTTATCTTGCTAGGAGAAAAAAAACTTGGTTGTACACGCATACATAGTTTCATTTGGAAGACTTAAAGTTTTTTTTCTGGAGTATTATTTAAACATACCTAGTCTAAAGTGTACCTCATTATGAGGAACGCTCCTCATTTTATGTCACAAATTATCTGTGTTCCTTGAAGTTACACATTGAAAGTATCTGTTGACATTCAACAGTAACAATTTTTAATTGATATCCATGATAAATAACTCTGAACCATATCAATTCGTCAAAATAACTTTTTTTTTTATTTAAAGTTACACGCTTTAACCATTTTATGAGTTTCCTAGTTGAAGTTGTAAGTAACATTTTGCTCATTTGTTTTTGCATTTTGGAGATGGAAAGATTAGACCTACGTCTGTAGAACTGGTTTCTTTTCTGGAAGGAAGTCACATATATGCTGTATAATTTATCGAAGGACATTTACACCTGTCTGATTAAAAAAAAAATAAAATAAAAAATGGCAGAAAGAGACAGGGTCTGACTTGAAATGGCCAACAAGGCTGGTAGTGCTCTTCACTCCATCTAAACTGCAGATGATCACGTTAAATATCCAGTCTTTAGTTGGAAACTTAGCATTGTTTTATTGTACTTGTTCCCCAAAAGAGATAATGTAACCTTAAAGCAGCAGTGGAGAACATAGTTGCGTGCATACTTTCTGTTAATTCCATGTATACCCACATCCCTTTGGAACTATAACAGTTCGCCATTATGATTTATCAGGACTTCATTCTTAAAATTATAGTTTATATGTGCTCTATTCTCTGTATATCATTTTTAAAATTATAGTTTATATGTGCCCTATTCTCAGCATATCTGTCAAGTTTTCTTTATTTTGGCTCAACAAGTTGTTCTGTCCTTCATAAACATAATGATTTTTTAAAACACTTGTGCATTACAGTCAACAAATAATGTTAATAATTGGAAATTTAGACTTTTTTACGTAAGATAATGCATAATAATTATAATGATAATTATAATAATAATAATTATAATAATAATGATAATTAATGTGTATTGTCAACTTGATAAGTCAGTAGTACTGTTTTTTTTAAAACTGTTCCTGATTCGGTGCCTTTGTCTCAAATTTTTGTTTGGTCCCTAATTCTAGAGGTAAGAGGCTGACAACTGTGCTTCTCAGAGCAGTTTAGGTGAGGGACAGTAAAATTAATCCAGTCACCCTGTTTGCTGATATACATAGGTTTTGCAGTTTAGGTGAGGGACAGTACAATTAATCCAGTCACCTTGTTTGTTGATATACTTAGGTTTTGTTTTCTGAACTATCACAAGCGTTTAAATAAACATTCGTATGAGAGCTGATTTTGGCATGGGAGTGCCCGAGGAAGACCGTTATGTCACGTGTGTGTGTGTGTGTGTGTGTGTGTATATATATATATATATATATATATATATATATATATATATATACGAAATGTAATCAAATGACTCATACATCCATTTTCAACAAATATGTATACAGAAACATTATTTTGTGATGCTGTTTAAGTGGTCTGACTGCTGTTATTATGCCCTGATTTAATTTTTGTGTACTGTGTGCATGTCAGGCTTGTTCAGGACTTGTCTTTGCATTAGGGCAGTACCAGGCCAGTCAGCTCAGAGGTGAAGGTCTATTTGTTTTTCCCTCCTTGCCATCCTGTTGTGGTTGTGTTCTTAAATCCAGTGTATTTGTCGTTGCCTACCCCTTACGATAATTTGACAACATAATTCCTTCTCCCTGTTTATTGGCTGTTGACAACAAGCAGAAGAGTATCAGTTTGCACAGTCTTTCCCCTTAAACTACTCACCAGGCTAAAAGATCTTTGATAAAATGTTTTAATATTGAGTGTACTGATTGTGCCTGCATTTATTTTAGAATCAAATTAGGGAGTTTTTGCTACAATTAGTTTACTGGTTCTCGCCAGTGGCAGGAGAAGTTTTCCGGGCTAGTTGTTTTGTATTAAAATTTAAGTACTCAGTAACAAGTCCACCCAAACATTATTCTAAAACTGAACTCCAAGCAGTTATAGTTGCCCCTTCCCCCATAGTCATTCCTGTCAGTATCATGGACCAGCACTTCCCCACAACTTCTCTAGCCACTCATTGAGATTGATATCATGTAACAGTGTAAGAATTGTCTCATGCTGTCAGACTATCATCTGTTACTCAAACAGCATAACACAGTGTTTGAGAAATATGCATGTGTAATATACTTGGTGGTAAAAGTCTCACACACAGTAAATTCAGACACCAAAATTGTCAGCAGTACACTACACATCACACTTCTCCAAGGTCATCACAACAATGCACATAATACATTATATGCTGAGGTACTAACTTTAAACCTCAAAGACCTCCAAAACGCAACACAGACGCAAAGCACACTCATCATATTAAGCCTACTTCCTCACATATCACAAGGAGTTCAAAGTCACAGATGCTGAACTCGTAAGGCAGGCATTGATCCAACCAAACATTCTTGTTATAGACAAGTCTGTTGTCAGATATACAGATGTGCCTTGTACCAGGCCAAGCAAGGAAAGTTTGACAGTTAGTTGCTTGTCTGGTGCCATAATCCATCAGATCACACATGCACTGAAGTCTTTGAACAGCAAGTGCCAGTATGACTCTGTCATAGTTCATTCTGGTGCCAATGGCTTGAGGTCTACCTTCCTGGATTATATGAAGAGAAACCCAATGGTGCTCCCAGACTAAGTGTCCAGGGCAGGTATGAGCTCATTATTGTGCAACATTCTATTTTCTCCAAGGATGATGTCGCAATATGAGCAAAAAATAATTGACTTCAATAATTGGCTTAGGTTTTGGTGTTATTCAAAGTGTGTCCGATTTTTGTCAGCCTGGGAGGATATGATTGACAGACTACACTGCTGCAGCAATTATGGCCTGTATCTGTTCCTTCTAGGGTTTTGATTATTGGAAAAAAACATTTCCCACCCCATAATGCCTTTTTTAAGCAATGGCAACCTGATAAACTGTGACTACTTCAAATGTCCTCATTATGTCTGTCTCTCTCAGCTCACCTTTCTATGGTTCAAAAGCTACCTATCCAATAGGTATCCATCATAAAATGGTACTCCACCCACTGTCCATGCCTCCCAATTACCACAGGTTTACCACAAGGCTCTAGCCTTGGTCCCCTCCTCATTAACATTCTTACTAACACCCTTCATATATCCACACAACAGGCCTCCCTAATACAGTACGCTGATAACTCCACACTCATTTGCACATCTGACAATGTGGCACACCTCCAAAAAATTACTCAGGAAGCTTTAACAGCAACTCAAAACATGGCTCTGTCACTTGCAGCTCATGCTCAATCCTAAAAAAAAAAAAAACTACTACCCCCGCATCCCTTTACAACGGAAAAAACAAAATTTAAAATCTTCTGTTTTGATAATGCAACCATTTAAGTCACTTTTCATAGTAAATTATTAGGGATGATAGCAGATGTTGATCTTAAACTTGATCTGCAAATACAAAATTGCTTAAGAAAAAAATCATCAAAAACTAGATTGCTTTACAGAGCCAAAAACTTTCTTACCAAGGGAACTGAAGTTACATTTGCCACCACTTATCTCCTCCCCACGCTTCTTTATGGTGCCCCCATCCTTACTAACCTTCAGAAATCACATAAATCAAAACTTGAACAATGCTAGAACAAAGCTGCTAAATTTGCAACAAATACCCCTTTCTAAACCCACCACTGTATAGTACTAAAACATTTAAATTGGTTGGAACTATCCAATCAACTAACATGTACACAGCTTTTTACCATCTATACAGTTATCCGGAATCCATCTGCTTGTCTGGAACTAAGTAAAATTCTACACAACTATGTTCCTAGTTGGTTATTACGATCCAATGACGAAAAACTCCTGTCTGTCCAGAAACCTATCAAATCTGCTGAGCATCGTCTCTACTCATTCCATGTTGCTAAGACCTGGAAATCCTTCTCTCTATCCATCAGGTCAATACCCTCCCTCCCAGCCTTCAAAACCATTCTGAAAGACTTCCTCAACAAAAACTGTATCTGTTCTTGCTCATTATCAGGATAAACTGTATCCTTAAATGTGAATAAATACCCTGTTCTTACCATACATTTCCTTACTCTCTCTTCTTTACTCACTTCCTTACTTCTGTCAGTTTGTCTCCTGCTTTCTAAGTGTACCATAAACTTGGTTTTTCTCTCACTTTGTATTGCAATTCATGTTTGTATTACACTAATTTTATTTATTTATTTATTTATTTATTTTGCATTTGTTGACCGGGATAGTCCAACTGGATGTATGTCCATTTTCAGCAGAGGCCCGGGGAAAAAAGCTCCACATTAAGACAATTTACAAGACCGAAATCTTGACCATATACAATACAGATAATGTCAGACAGGTAAAACATTTCAAATACAGGAACATTTATATAGTACTGTTACAGTAACATACCAACATGCCCGACTAAATAAGTTAAAAATTTTGAGTAAAAGGATTAATAATTTTTTTTTTTTTTTTTGAGGGTAACATTGTTTATAAAGTTTACCAAACCTTAGGAGGTGAGCTACTACATTAGGAATTAATAGAGAATATCAGAGCACCTGAAGGCTTTTCCTCTGTTGAAACTTGGTTATCCAATGCCCAATTAATACTGAATCCAAACAAAACTAAACTACTCATCTTCCAACCCACCAAGCATACTCAAAACAACTCTCACTTTAACATCACAGCAAAAGACAACACCACTATACACCCAACAGAACACACCAAATTGTTAGCAGTGGAAATAGACAATAAACTAAAATTTGACATTCACATATCCATGACTATAAAAAAAGTCCACAAAAAACTAGGAGCGTTTTACAGAAATAAGCAACTTCTCACCAAAGCAGCAAAGATTTCACTAGCAAATTCCCACCTTATCTCTACCCTACTTTATGCCTCTCCAATATATACCAACCTAAGGCAATGCGATCTAAACAAGCTAGAGACCTGCTACAACAAAATCGCCAAATTCGCCACATGGGCATCCTACCGTAGTCACCACTGTCTCTCACTTGCTGAACTGGGCTGACTTGAACTCCCTCACCTCCTTCAATGGTATCAACTCTCACTCACCCACAAACTAGTAAACCATCCACTAAATGTCCCATCCTTCCAGAATCTACTCCAACCGTATTGCACCACCAGACCACTAAGATCCAACAACAAAAATCACTTGCAGATCACTAAAGCCAATAACTCTGCTGGTGAAGCACTATTCTCTTGTGCCATAGCCAAATTATGGAACTCCATCCCACCCACAATTACCTCCGTACCATCATGCACCCACTTCAAAACTTTACTAAAAGCGCACCTAAAAACATGCTGGCTATGCCCTTGCAGCTCCCACTCTAATATCACCCACCCCATCCAACCACTACTTTTCTTTCCACCCCACTAACTACCTTGATTATAGCAAGCTCAGAGGCTTATACAGCAGGAACTTCTTATTGTAACAATTGTTAATGTCTGTTACGTACTTTGCAGATAAAGATTCTAGTTGTCTACTGATTTACTATGTTCTTCATCTGTAACTATGTTTGTAATTAATTGTTGTGTTAATCAAATTGTTAATCGCTATGTAAATCCAATGTAACTACTGTCTGTATATTTTAACTGTGGAGCTTTTCTCCACAGGCCTCCGCTGAAAATGGACCTATGTCCAGTCGGACACTCCCGGTCAACAAATGTAAATAAATAAATAAAATAGATAAATAAATAGCATGTTAAAGATAGATAGTAAAGAATGGTCCTGCTAGAGGAGAAAGTGTCAGCCAGGATTTGTGCATGGACAAAGCCATTGGGCTTTAAGGAGGAATCTTAATTGCTTCTTGAAAAGTGGGGTAGAAGAAAGGGCTGTTAGCTCAGTTGGAAGTGTGTTCCAAGAGTTACCAATAGAGTCTGAGAACAAGCTTTCTCCAGATTTGTTGTTGGACTTTAGGGTAGCTACTAGTACCTTATTAGCTGATCGAAGGATTGTTAGATTTATATATGAGCAGATAAGGGTAGAGAGTATGAGTGCATCTGTGGGATGGTGTAAGATCTTGTGTATAGTAGTAAGTTGCTGGAAAAGAATCTGGCTTTGCAATTCCAGCCATACTAGCAATTTAAGATTTTGGCAGTGGTGGTGCGAAAAGGGGCACCAGTGGCAAATCTAGCTATGTTATTATAGGATGTTTCCAACTTATGAAGATTATTTTTGGATAAGTTGGTATAGATTGGGGATGCATGGAGAAGGGTGGAGATTAAGTGAGTTCGGGCAATAGCAGTCCTAGCTAGAGGTGTGAGATAGGGTTTAAGTCTGTAGAGGAAACCAAGGTTTTTATTAACTGATTTAATGGTTAGGTTGATATGTGTGTCAAAGTTTAGATTATGATCGATTGTTACACCTAAAAGTTTAGTGGGTTGTGTCCAGTGTTATTACAGTACCATTATTAGATGTAATTGTGAAGTTGATAGTAGGAGACTTCTGAGTGGGAGAGAATAGTACCAATTTAGTTTTTTGGGGGTTAAGGAGAAGATAGCGTTGATGGAACCAGTTTTCAACTAAGGTAAATACTGCTTGGGTACTCGAATGAAGTCCAGCAGGCGTGGAGGCTGAACATATTAATGTTGAGTCGTCGGCATATTGTATGCAGGTGGTTTGTGGAATGGAGATTTTCAGATCATTTTATGAAAATAGTGAAGAGGAGGGGTCCCAAAATGGAGCCTTGTGGGACTCCAAGAGTTATCGGGAGAAGAGTAGATAGTTTATTTTCCCAGAAGACTGCTTGTTGTCTATTTCCTAGATAGGACTTGAACCAATTAACTGTCTGGGTATCTAGTGAAAGTGATTTGAGTGAGTTTAACAGTAATTGATGATTAACCATATCAAATGCTTTTGAGAGGTCATTAAAGAGGGCTGAGGACAGTAAGCTGTTGTTACGATTTTTATTAATGCAGTCAGAAAAGGATAGTAGAGCAGTTGTAGTACTACTACTACTACTAGTACTAACTTACCTTTAATTTCTCCATAAACTGGCTAAAAAGTTCTCTAATTATTAAATCGTTCGTAAAACTTGCATCTGTTCCTAACTAATTTTTCATATTATGTCTAATTTGGTATAATTATTTAAATTGTATTTGTTTGTGTATTATTTTTAAAGACTGTAAAATTATTATTCTTAATAAACTGTTTTGTAATAGTTTGGAGCTTATCGCCTCAGACCTCCACTGTAAATGGCTCCTACCCTGTTGGACTTTCCTGGCAATTAGTTTTCAATAAATAAACCTACCAACATAAAGAAACAAGCAAAGGGAAATATGAAGGTTTTACTGATCAATGCTAGGAGCCTGAACAAGAAACTCCATTTCCTACAAGCTCCTCTCACCCTGGAAGATATTGACTTCTGTGTGGTAAATGAGACATGGTTTAAAATAGAGGAAAGCACTCCAGCTTTGCAGGCTATAACACCTTCCACAGTTTAGACAAAGTAATTCGCAGGAGGTGAAAAAAGGTGGAGGTGTCTCATTGTACATCCAGAAGAGAGTCTCATTAAGACTGGTAAAACAGCATAATGCACTAGAGTTTCTTCACGTCCAAATAGCCATCAGAAAGGTTCAGTGCCATATATAAGGACTAGAACTCCTTCTATGACAAAAGAAAGTCATGACACCTTTCTTCAGGAACTAGAATCGCTCGGTATTAAAACCATTACCACTTTCCTAGGCTAGCTGAACTATCTAACTATAGACTGGGAAATCTACAGCACCACTAGTGCACAAGCACAGAGATTCCTGAACTTTGTTAATACAAATGCCTTGAAACAATTAGTCAGAGTACAACTAGGGTGGAATAACATCTTGGATCTTGTCCTTACTAATATAGGAGCATTTTGCACCATCCCTTGCGTATCTTAATTTCTTGTTAGATCTGACCATAAAGCAGTCTCCTTCTAAATAAAACAGAAACCAGACATCCCTTCCATTCAAGGTACCTCTAAAAATTTCCTTAAAACAATCTACTCCTAAGTGATATTTTGGCAAGCTGCAAATTCCCTCCATGCCCAGTTAACTCCACTGAATATGCAAAAATGTATACCACCACACTACACCAGCATGTAAACAGCTGCACAGATGCAACTGTACCCCATAGGAACAAGTGCAGGGCAAACCCCAGAAACAAATCCACATGTAACCATAATATCAATAACATTTATAATAAAAGGAAAACAATGTTGGCTAAAGGTTAGAAGAGTAATTCCCAGAATGTTAGAACCCTTGTCACTGAAATAAGCAAATAACTCAAAGTGTGTAATGAAATTTACCAAAGCTAAGTTTGAGGCTAAAACAGCTACTCAAGCCAAAGACATTCATAAGACATTTTTTAGTTATGGTCTTAATCATAATAGCACAATGCAACAATGTGTTAAACTGATTGTGAACAATGTTACCTACACTGAGGCTGAAGTTATAATGAATTATTGGCTGATAGATTTAGCTCTAACTTTACCCCTCCCTCCCCTCTGTCTGTTCTTCAAGATATGCCTGAAACTGGCTTTCCTCCAGCTGTCACACAAGGCCAAGCCCCAAAAGTATGAACAAAAGCTAAAAATACTGCATCAGTAGGTCTTAACAATATCCCTGGATGCATCTTAAATATCTTGAAGCATGATTTAGTCACACCCCATACAGTACTGTTCAGTCTCGGCCTCCATACAGGTTTTATACTAAGAAATGGAGAACAGCTACAGTCATTCACCTACATAAAGGATGACATACCACAGACCCATAAGTCTGATCAGCCCATATGTAAAATCATGGAATTAATCAGTCAGGACATAGGCAACATCCAAACCGTGGACCCATCTCAGACTGGATTCATCAAGAGCAGGTCATGCTTATTCAACCTAGTAAGTCATGATTACTCAACCTGGAGGAGTTTTTTGAAAAGGTCACCAAAGCAATGGATGAAGGCAAAATGGTACACACAGCATACCTTGACCTGGACAAAGCTTTTGACACAATTCCCCAGTCAGGCATAGTAGAAAAGCTAACTAAAACAGGAATAAACCCCCATTTCACCCACTGGATTGCCAACTAGCTCACAGATAGGATGCAGATAATCAAAATAGGTGAAGTTACCTCCACAAAGAGACCAGCTACCAGTGGAGTCCCCAGGGTTCAGTGCTGGGTCATCTCCTGTTTATCATCTACTTTTCTGAAGTAAAAGCCAGTACAAAAGGGCTCTGCCTAACTAAGTTTGCAGATGACTGCAAGCTAGGAGCAGTCATTGAATCCCCAAATGACTTGACCATCCTGCACAAAGGTTTGTCTGTAATAATCATGGACTGAAACTAAATGCCAAAAATGTTTTATTGTATCCTTTGGGAAATCATCTGACCCAGGGTACTATCACATTGACAGTACATCCTTAAGAGTTGACCCATTTGTTTGAGATTTGGGAACTTATGTGGACAGTGACCTAACTTTTGACCAACACGTAGCTGTTGTAAGAAAGTCCTTTTATATTGCATAGCTTATAAGCAAAGGAATTGTGTCTGGATCTAGGTACAGTGGATATAAAAAGTTTACACACCCCTGTTAAAATGATACTCTAGGTTCATAGATTAGTAGTAGGCTAACTGCCCTTGCGAGCCATTTTAAGCTTAGCCAATTATCCCTTGTGAGACTCAAACCCTGTACCTTGTGTTTGTAAGGCAAACACCTTAACCATTAAGCCACCCTCCCAAATACCAGGTTTTTGTGATATATATAAAATGAGACCACAATAAATCACTTTAAAACTTTTCCCACCTTTAATGTGACCTATAACCTGTGCAATTCAATTGAAAAACAAATCTGTTAGGGGAAAATATGTTGTTGTTGTTTGTCTTTCGGCTTTTCCCGGTTAGGGGTTGCCACAGCGAAACTCCAGTCCGCTAATGATTGGCAGTAGATTTTCATGAACGCCGAGGTATCAGCTCGACGTCCAACCTTCAACGAAGGTACGCCCATTTACACATGTCTTTCAAACGCCCACCCAACCGCAGGGAGGACATACAGACTCCACACAGGAGGCACTTCCCGCACTCCAGCTGAGAATCAAACGGGAGAACCTCTTGCTGTGAGGCAACAATGCTCCTGCTGCACCACCGCAGATATGTTAGGGGAAAAATATAAAAAATAAAAAAACGTAGAATAATCTGGTTGCATAAGTGTGCACACCCTTAAACTAATACTTTGTTGAAGCACCTTTTGATTTAATTACAACATTCAGTCTTCTTGGGTAGGAGTCTATTAGCATGGCACAGCTTGACTTGGCAATATTTGCCCACTCTTCCTTGCAAAAGCGCTCCAAATCTGTCAGATTGCGAGGTCATCTCATGTGCACACACAGCCCTCTTCAGTCACCTCACAGATTTTCTATTGGATTTAGGTCTGGGCTCTGGCTGGGCCATTCCAAAACTTTAATTTTCTTCTGGTGAAGCCATTTTTTTGTTGATTTGGATGTATGCTTGGGGGTCATTGTCTTATTGAAAGGTGAAATTTCTCTTCATCTTCAGCTTTCTAGCAGACACCTGAAGGTTTTGGGCCAAAAGTGACTGGTATTTGGAGCTGTTCATAATTCCCTCCTCCTTGACTAAAGCCCCAGTTCCAGCTGAAGAAAGGCAATCCCAAAGCATCATACTGCCACCACCATGCTTCTCCATGAGATGGTATTCTTTTGGTGATGTGAAGTGTTGTTTTTGTGCCAAACGTACCTTTTGGAATTCTGGGCAAAAAGTTCATCCTTGGTCTCATCAAACCATAACACATTTTCCCACATGCTTTTGAGAGACTTTTTGTATTGTTTTGCAAATTTTAGTCGGGCCTGGATGTTTTTCTATGTAAGAAAATGCTTCTGTCTTGCAACCCCACCACATAGCCCAGACATATGGAGAATACGGGAGATTGTTGTCACATGTAGTACACAACCAGTACTTGCTAGAAATTCCTGCAGCTCCTTCAGTGTTGCTGTAGGTCTATTGGTAGCCTCCCTCACCAGTTTTTGTCTTGTCTTGTCTTTTCATCAATTTTGTAGGGACATCCAGTTCTTTGTAACGTCACTGTTGTTCCATATTTTCTCCACTTTTTGATGACTGTCATCACTGTGTTCCATGGTATATCCAGTGCTGTGGAATTTTTTTGTACCCTTCTCCTGACTTGATACTTTTCAACAATGAGATCCCTTTGATGCTTTGTAAGCTGTCTGCAAACCATGGCTTTTGCTGTATCAGACAACTGAGTAAATGTCAGGAAAATCCTACTACGACAGCTAAACTTTATTTGGAATTTGATGGCAGGTGTGTAACCAAGAAGACTGAATGTTGAAATTAAATCAAAAGGTGCTTCAACAAAGTATTAGTTTAAGGCTGTGCACACTTATGCAGCCAGCTTATTGTACTTTTTTTATTTTTTATATTTCCTCCCTAACAGATTTGTTTATTTTTTTCAATTGAATTGTACAGGTTATAGGTCACATTAAAGGTGGGAAAATTTTAAAATGATTTATTGTGGTCTGAGTTTTTTTTATATCACAAAAACCTGGCATTTTAATAGGGGTGTGTAAACTTTTTATATCCACTGCGTGTCATTGCACCTTTTACACAACCCTTATTAGGCTAGTCATTGAATATAATGCCCCCTTTGTCCTGTATTTTTCCAGACAAATGCAAAAAGTGAAATACCCACAGAGATACCTTACTAAAAGGATTCAAGGCCTTAACAACATGTCCTACATGGACAGACTCAAAGCCCTGTCACTATACTCTGTATCCTACATAATGCTGACAAATGATCTGTGTTTGGTATACAAGGCATCCTCCAACCCATTACCGATGGATTTAATGCACATCAGCAAGTCAAATCGCATCAGAAATACTTGGTCTAGGGATCTAAACCTCTTATGCAACATCAACAGGATGGTTTGGAGGAACAGGTATATCTTGCAGAGAATACCACTGCTGTGAAACAGATATCCTCTTCATAGGTTCATAGGTAGGTAC
Source organism: Protopterus annectens (assembly GCF_019279795.1). Lineage (NCBI taxonomy): Eukaryota > Metazoa > Chordata > Ceratodontiformes > Protopteridae > Protopterus > Protopterus annectens. The sequence continues at coordinate 230,830,744 of NC_056737.1, forward strand.
TAGGCTATTTGCCCAAGGGCCTAAGGAAGCCTAGCCAACAAGGTTCCCTGGCTTATGCCACCCAAGAAAGTTATTTTCCTGTGCTACTGTCGAGCAGAGCCATAGAAGTGATCCCCAGGGTGTATTTCCAATTTCTCATCCATTCATCAAGATTTTTCTTGAAGAGTGTTAATGAGGAACTTTGCTTGACATAGATGGGTAATTTGTTCCAGAGTATGAGAAGTCTCTGGGACAGAAATCTCTCTCTCCAGCATGTCCTGTTTATTGTGGTGACAAGGTTTAGGTCCCTAGAGTGTATAGCTCAGAGGGATTGGGATTTCTTTAGGTGTAGCATGTCCAGCAGCTCTGGGTTTGACATAGCTTTATGTGTTAGGCAGAGATCACCTCAGAGTAGGTGATATGCTATGGAGTAAAGCTGGCGTTTTTTGAGACGGTCAGTGTAGGGCATCTGTTTGAGGCCAGTAATCCTGTTTGTGAGGTACTTCTGTGGCCTTTCCAGCTGCTGCAGATGTCTTGTGAGGTACATTCCAAAAGGGGCGTTGTACTCTATAATGGGTCTAATGAGTGTCGAGTAGAGGGGAACAGTGACCTCTTTTTTCCTAGATGAGAACCCTTTTGTGATGAGGTGTGCCACGTAGAAGGACTTCCTGACTACTGTGGCAATGTGATTGTCAAAGGAGAGACTACTGTCCACCTGGGTCCCAAGGTTTCTTATCACACATTTGGTATTAAGTAGACTGATGCCTATGTGGTAGTTCATTGGTACAGAGTTTTTACCAAAGGGGAGTAGGAAAGCGTTAAGTGAAAGGCCAGCTCTGGTAGAGTTTTTAGTTGCATCTAGAGCATAAGGTGCTGTTAAAAAGGGAAAATTAATAGGACATTTATTTTAATTGTTTTATATTTGATTACAGGGTGGTACACTGATTGGGAAGAAATCTGTAAGGATCTGAAGAAAGCAAAAAGGTCAGAAGGTTTAGAATTTTTGCATGGAAGTGTTTGTATAATTATTTTATATCTCAAGTTGATTTAAGGAGATTTTTCCTTGGGTGTACACTAAACATTGATATGTGGGTAGAGAAAAAAAGTATGGGAGCATGTTGTTTTGGGAATGTGATGAAGTGGAAGATTTTGAAAATTACCTATGGAGTAGTTTGATAGAAATGAGATGGGAACAAATGGTAGTAATCAAGTAAATTATCTGAGCTATTTGGGATATAAGATCTGATTAGCCTAGATATGTAATGCGGTAACTATGTGTAATGCTGTTGGCGGTTAAAAATGGAAATCAAAAGCTATGCCAAATGTAACAAAAGTTTTGAAGGTGGTAAATGACCCAAGTAACTGGAGTTTGATCTTTAAAAAAGAGAGAAAGCATATTTCATAGAAATAAATTGAATTTCTGGGAACTGTACACATAGAATAATATTCAGGAGGAGGACTGGGGTTTGAGACACTAGGAAATGAGCAGTTTAAGTAATGCTCCAGTGAATGAAAATTGTTAAAAATAGAACATAAGTACAGTGCAGGACAGTAATAACAGAACTGTTGATAAAGCCTTTCTATTAATATTTGCGAGCTCTTGTTAAAGTTTGAAATGTGATGATTTAATAAAGATGCTGAAAAGCTTCATGCACTTAGTTTCTGTCAGAAACTATGGAAAAATGCACAGTTATTGTATGAGTTAACTGTGATTTAGGTGCCCCAAGCCTATGTGCTGGGTCAATTTTGATTTTAGAATGAAAATCCAAAAATAAAACAGTAATGTCGTGGACATTTGCTTCTGGAATCTTATTATTGTCTGTGTGTTTGGGAAGGAAGATTTAAAGCTCCTGGCCTAAAATCTGAGGGACGTGGTTTTTCCCATATGTCCTGTAACAGTTGTTGGAGCCATGTTTTGCAGCTGTAATTGTTATTGTATAGTTGCAGTTCCTCAATTTTTGAGTGCATTTACTTATTTGTGGTACATAAAGTGGTAACTTCCTCTCCCGTAGTTTATATTTTAATCAGATGCATAACTTATGTAAAATTTTCTGTTATTATATTTAATGTATTTGTTATTGCATGCACTTCTTTTATTGTCTTTATTATATTGACCACCTAAAGTGGGTTGGGGGTAAACTTAACAACACTGGTAACATCACACAGTTTAGTTACAGTTAAATGTCTGTGTTTATTTTTAGAAATTGCTTCAGAAGTAGAAAATGTAATATTAAAATTAACAAAACTGTAAACTGGTTTTCAGGGCATTTTCTGAATTGTGTGATGCACTTCGGATGCTGAAATGTGTGTGTGTCCCACCTCTAACTGTAACTATTGTCACTTGCAATTGTTCTCCTGGAAGCTTATTATTTAGTCCAGTACAGCCAAAAACTGGCAACGTGTCCTTCAAAGTTTCTTCATTCTCCTGCATTGTTGTCATATTTTCAGAATATTTTAAAATTTTAACACAAAGAAGGATCCCTTTGGAGTGTCTATGAAAAGCCATCTTCAGAACTTCTATGCTGTTTTGTTTTATATCAGCTTTCTGGGGAGCAAGGATCTTCTTGGTGAGTGATGTGTTACTGTTTTCAACTTTGGTGAGATGTTTAGTCATGCTGTAGTTTTTTAAAGCAGAAAGGTTTGGAGCATAGTTTTCCTCAATTGTTCACAGCAGAAGCGAAGAAGTTCAGCATGCTTGTGTTAGACATAAACACACCACCTTCCTTTGTTGACTGTCCCTACTAAAATGGCATATATGTTGCTGTTTTCTTATTCTTTGCAATTCTAAGAGGGACTTTGTGGATTCTCTGTCTTGCACTTTGTCTTGGAATTGATTTTGTACAATTCTGTTTTATTGTACAACTTACCTTGTGCACATTTAATATAATCACAGTTTTGTATAGTACATCAGTATCTTAACTGCCACCTTTCTTTGATTTTGGCTATCCTAGCACAACCTTGTCTTTCATCACCTGCATTTCTGTATCAGTCTGTGTGTACTTCCTGAAGTCTTGTAACTGTCTTCTGAAGTTGGTTTGCACAGTTTTCATGTCATATTTATGTAGGGGGTTAACATAATCTTTTAAAGACATAATGACAGTTTAGAAAAATAATCTGTAGTGGTTTATGATCTGTTCTTTTCACAGACTTCTCATATGCATGTCCTCAGCACTTTTTGCAAAGCTCATTCTCAGTCTGAGCATATTTTGTTTTTGCCTCCACCATTGCTAAGGGGTTGTAGGCATTTAGCTGTTCCTCTTGCTGTAATACTTCTCCTAAACTAATTTGTCTTGCATCCACTTGCACCAGACTGACTTTGAGATATCATAATATTGTGTAGAAAAGCCAGTGTGACTGATGTGAAGTAGAAGCAAAACCAGTGAACAGGAAAAAAAACTTCACACTGTGTGCACTGAGCAGAAAATGGCAGTAAAAATACTTTTGTAGTCCAACAAGGATTCACTTCACAAAATGTATACCAAAGTCCAAAGTATAAAAAGTAATTTTAATAAAACACACAGAACATGAAGAGGCAGAAAAAAAAAACAGAAAGAAATCCAAGTACAAATGGTTAAGCGCTTTCATCCCTGAAATTTTTGTGGGACTTCTTCAGAACCATAATACCTTGTAACACTAACAAACTTTAAATATACATACAACCCTTCAATTTAAAAGGTCATATGACTCACGTTAATTAAAACAGCTACTGTTGTATTATGCAGCAGTGTTGCTTGAAACCATTTCATGTAACTTTTAAAGGGCTAAGTCATGTTAAAAAAAGCAACTAACATTATTAACATTTCCTGTGATTATTTTTTATACTTTGTACTTTGGTATACATTTTGTGAAGAGAACCATTGTTGGACTACAAAGGTACTTTTGCTGCCATTTTCTGCTCACTACACACAGTGTGAAGCTTTTTTTCCCTGTTCACAGATATAATATTGAAAAGTAGTTTGTCTCTCATCCACTTGCAACAAAACTGACTTTGAGATATCATAATATTGAAAAGATGGAGACTGTGTGATCAATTTCTTTAGTATTGCAACATCTTCCTCTTGTTCTTGTACCTATTACCACTCTGTTTCTGAAACATAAATCTGGAATAAACATGGGTGAGTATCACACGATGTAAAAATCTTTATAGTTGTTTGCTTGTCTGTCTGATTGTCTTTCTACTTGGAATTTTGCTTTTACTTTCTCTTGATTCAGTTGCACACTGTATTGTGCAAACATATAGCCAATATATGTATAATACTGCGCCATATGTTTGATATTTTCTTTTTTCAGCTTGTGTTTATTTTGTCTCAGTCTTTCTAGTAGCTTTTTAACCTCTCATCGTGTTCTCATTTGCTTTCACCCCAAACTGGTATGTCAGCAATAACATTCACAATACCTTCCAGACCCTAATTAAGCTGAGAATCTTCTCTCTGGAAGGCCTCAGGTGCTGAAGAAGTATCAAATGGCATTCTCAGTGATCTGCCTCTTCCATATGGTGTTTTAAATATTCACAGCTTTGAGTGGTCTGGTTCAGGCTTAATCTGGTAGAAGTCTTTGTTAGCATCAAGCATATGTTTATTGGCCAAAGCTAGGCTGTTGATCCAGAGGACTGTTAGCAGCCTAGCCACAATACCCCAGACTGAAGGTACCTACTTTACATGAATAATTTATACCCAGTTTTGACCACTTTCAGTTTGGACTTGAGGGGCCAGACCCAGGGTATATTTATGATAGCCCATTTATTCATCCATTGTATGTTTAATGAGGGTTAGACAGCTACTTTGCTTTATATACAAAGAAAGCTTATTATATAAAAGAGGGATTTTCAAGGATATATATCTGTCTTACCAGCAGGATTTATTTATGTTTCTGTGGAAGTTGAAAGGTCTTGAGTGAGTATTGAGGGTGCTGTTAATTTTCTGGAAGTATGAAAAGTCACATATGACTGGATCTTTTGAGGCTGTGTAAGCTATGCAGAGGTAATATCTCAATAATTTGTAGGAGACAGAAAATAGAGAGAGAGAGAGAGCAATTTAAGTTGGTCTAGGTTTCTCAAGGAACACATGCCTTTGATTATCAAACTGGGTCATATACTTGGACAGGTACATACCAAAAATGCCATTATACTTTATTATCATTATGGGCCTGATAATGAAAAAGTAGAGAGGAATGATACCTTCTTTAGATCTGGAAGAGATACCCCTGATGGTTAGTTTAGCAAGTTAAAGGGAATTGCTTAACAGTAGTGGATACATGGTGATCAATGGATAGTTTGTTGTCAGTGAAAATACCCAGGTCCCTAATGGCTGAGTCAACTTTCCTATTTGGTAGGTGCAATGGTGCTCAGTTTTACCTAAGGACACAGTGCTGCATTTTTTGGCATTTAGTTTTAGGCAGTGGTCCAGACACACAGCGTATTGGTGCATGTTAGTCCCTTCTGAAAAATTTGGAAGTCAAATGGGGAGTTAATGACAGCTCAAAGTTTGCAGTCATCTGCCAACTTGGTCTGCCACAGACCCTTGATGCCAGCCTTGACATCAGAGATGTAAGTACCACATAGAAGTTGTCCTAGGACTGATCACTGGGGGACACCACTGATAACTACTCTTTTCAAAAAGAGCATGCCTTCTTCAGTATTAAATTGGGTTCTGTTGGTTAGCCAGTTTGCATTCCAGTGAGTAACAGAGGGGTTTACATTTAGTTTGATTAGCTTATCAATAATGCCAAAATATGGAATGCTGTCAGAGGCCATGGCTAGGTTCAGATAGACAGTGTGAACTGATTTGGCAGAGTGTAATGCATCTGTGACTTGTTCAAAAGATGCCCATCAGGTTCAGGAGGCAGAATCTGCATTTATTAAACCCAAACATCTTGGGTCCAGGGATTGCAGGATTTCTTATGCCCTTGTTAATATGTTCTGCAATTATGTTTTCCATTGCTTTTGCATGTAAGGCTGGTGAGGTTTATAGGTTTGCAGTTTCATTGATCAGTAGTGAATTTTCCTACTTGTGGAGTGGGATAACTACCACAGTTTTCCATCCTTCTGACAAAAATCCATTGGAGAGGCTAAGATAAAATAGGATTAGTAGCAAGTTTTCTAAACAGCGTCTGCTGACAGGAAGGCAGATTGACACATGAACATCACCTTCTCCAAGGGTGCTATTAATCATTCTCACTACTGTAGTAGCCTTTTGGGTACAGCAACCAGCCAGCTTCACAAAGTTCTGGCTCCCTCCCATACCTTCACTCTGAGTCAAGTGAGTGAATAAGTTTTCAGTACTTTCATGTCTTCTCAAGAGAAAGCAGCTCTGAAGTTCCACGGAAGCAACAGTTAGCCTTGGAGTTTCTCTTCTGGAAGATAAATCACCAAAGGGGAACCCTTTCCCCACAGAATTTGTTGCACTATTTGGTTACTAAAAGCAGTATTTCCACTTTAATAAATCCAGTATTTTTTTTTTCAAAATATCAGAAGGTTCCTGTCTGGGACTTCTGTTTTTAGTTTAAGGTTTATTTTTCAATTTGGAGGTTATTTTGTAGTAAAATTGTAATGTTTATGTAAACTTTTAGTTTACTTGTCAGTGTGTAAGGATTTCAGAGTGTTTTAAATGGGCAAAAACATTTTATATATATTTAGCACTTGGGTACACTTAGTTACAACTCATCTGTTTTTTTTTCTGTCACTGTGAATTGTAGACAAATGCTTTGATTTTGACAGAGAATTTTGCATTTTTATGTTTTTTCAGAAAGTGTGTCTATGGAGGTAAGTATGTATGTGTGTGTTCTTGTAAACATTTTTTGTGCGAGAACTTACCTTCCACTTGATTCAATCAAGCACAGCTTACTGGCCTTCACTCCTTGTCCTCAACTGCAGCACAGATACTTGTTCCAATCCTGCTGGCCCTTCTCCAGCTGCACTTAAAAAGAAGAAACAATACAGATCCCTTGCCACCCATGTGGGCTCAGTCAGTTCCACAGACATTGGTGAGTAAACCTATAGTGAACAGCCGTTGTTTCTCAGACCACTCACTTTTTTCTCCCATTTCATCTGGTGTACTCTTTTCAGTCTACTTGCATTCATGGCCAGCCATGCCCCCTTTAGTTGTTCCACTGTGATCATGGGAGAACCGTCTTCTTTTGGTTAGGGAGAAATCTCTGGTTGATACTTTTCAGGGTAACCAGGGAAAGAGACCTCTTGATAGGGCTGAACTACCATCTCTGAGTTGGTCTTCTGTCAGGTTGTTACCCGCAAAGAAAAATCAGAAGGTTAGACATTGTTTATGTTAAGATATGGTCTCTGTTAGGAAAAATGTTTTTTTTTTTTTTACTTTAGCTAGGCAATTATTATAGGCTGTTAATCCTGGTTCTCAGAAATCCTTACCCGAGGGCAGTGTCACTAAACAAATTCATGAAGATAATATGTCAGAGGATTCTTACATAGACAGAGACAGGGCTTCCTCTCCTCCATATTCTCAAGTCCATAACTCTGATTCTGAGGAAGCTTGGTCCTCTCTGCCTGCTTGTCAGACTGAGGGTTTTTACTTTATTCTTAGTAAGTTCACTATAGTATATTAAGGTAGAATAATAGACCTAAAAATATAGAGTTGGACTTGTGTTTTCATGTATCCATTCAGTTTCAGGGAAAGACAGTTGAGTAGAAAGGAAAAGATAATCTTACTGGCTAAACATGAAATGTGCAGAAATAATAGTTTTCAAGGAAAAGCTACAGACTGTTCCTTTCTCAAGGAAAAAATGTGTACTTGCAATGGAATGCTAGATAAAGAATAGACAGTTCGGCACTCTGAAGCACATGTAAGACAAGGCTTGAAAACCAAGGCTAAAGAGACATATAAAGCATTACAGGGTTTTGGTATTATTAGGAAATACTTTAGTCACGGTCAGTTGAGTCAGTCAGCTTTTGGACTAATAATCAAAAGGTATTTGCGGTATAGACACTCAAGCCTGAGTACAGAAGTCAGGTCAAATATCCATATTATTCAGGATGAAAAGAATGTTTCAGTTGATATTATTCAGGAGAATCAGAATATACGCACAGAAACTTTGGATATATTTATCAGCACTGTTACGGTTATCCAGCATTCCAGAATTTCTACAGACTGTTATTGTTTATCAGCACTGTTATTGGAGACAGTATTTAGATATTGTTAACATCTAATAAAGCATTCTTAACCGAACTACAGAGTGTGCAGAATTAATTCTGAAAAGTGCAGAAAGACTTGGCTCATAAAGGAGAGATCAGCACCTGTTCAGCACAAGTTTGGGTAATTAACAAATAAACACATTCATTCCAGTCTCATTTCAGTTGTTTCCATTTAATTCCAGTATACTATAATCTTATCAATTACTTCACTCCTTTAGAGGAATTTTCTTTTTCTCTGACTATTTACAGGATGAATGAGGTATTTTTGCGGGAACAGGTAGATGTTCCCCATGAAATGAGGAGATAGTATGGTATGGTATGGTATGGTATGGTATGTTATGTTACAAGTGATTACACTTTGTTCTACACCCATTCCTCCCATTTTCCAGCCTTGGAGGATGTGTTTATTGCTGTCTGTTATAATTTTTAACTCTCAACCTTCAGTCCCTATAAAGGCGGATAGACTGTATAAAGTACCTCAAGCTAACAATTTTTTGTTTTCTCATTGTAGACCCAATCCAGCTGTTCTGTCTACCTTTTTGCCAGCTGACAACAGATAATTAGTCTGTACCAACCCCTCCCCAGTGGACAAGGAAGGCAAGGTGCTGGACGGATTTGGTAAGATAATTTTCTTTTCTTCCACTTTAGCTTACAGAATTTTCAACTATCAGGCATACATGTGGAAATTTATTCTGTTTTTTGCAGACAATTTGAGGGAATACTCTGCCTCAATTCCTTCAGGGGATAGCTCATTTACAAATCATATTGCTTCTAATTTTTAATGGGTATCTAAACATGCTTTGAAGAGTGTGTGTATGACTGTGCAGGTATTGTGTCTAAGGCCACTGCTGCTGTTACATTTTTTTAGGAGACATGCCTGAATATGTAACCAAAAGTTTGCTGATGCAGTAAAGTCTGAAATTTTGAATTCTACATTAGATAAGGAGGATGTTCTTCGTCTCCCATTGCTGCAGTCCTTACATATGGGTGTTCCGCTGTCCACAATCGGCCCGAATACCAAAGGGCTAGAACCGGCGTCGGTCATCGGCGCCCGAGACTGACGTCAGTACGTGCCAGTACAAATGCGTATGACCGACGCCATAACCTCAGTCTTTCTTGCCGTGTGGTCCTAAGCAGAAGCAGCATTTGCAAGTGCCGTTCGGCGTTCTGGAATTGTCGGTTTTCGAGTTTCAGACCGGAGACCAAGTTGGGCTAAGTACCCCGTTGGGGACACTTTTGTCTTTTTCTTGCCTCAGTATTGACGGATGTCAGAAAAAGTTAATAACTGTATTTCTTGTGGGAAACAGATTCCTCTATTTATATGATATAGCTATAATACAATATGACATATACTACTTAATATGAGTTTGATTTAACCTCCATTAATAAAATACTGTCTAGGCTAAGAAGGACTAATATAGTATAATGCATATATAACACATAGGCAGTATAAATACAGCATATATCTTCAATGATCTATATTAACTTTGTATATTTTATATACATATAATGTTTGATTAATTGAAGGAGAGTATTGTATGTATCTATTCATATATAATTTCTAATTTGAATTGAATTTATTTCATGGCAGTAGCGAAAAGCTCTGAATGAACTGTACCATCAACAAGCTTTTTCCTCTCTTATTTGAGCATAGCTTTAAACACTAATGGAATCTAGGGCTTTGTAATTGTTTAATTGTTTTTAACCGCCAAAAATGCAGCTAATTAAGATGTGTATATGACTATATAAGATGAGTCCACATTTTTTAAAATTTGTAACCTGATGAAGCGCACTTGTTAGGTGCGTGAAAGCGCTTGTTTTATTCTAAAATAAAATATATTTGCTACTATCGTGGAGGCTTCTGTGATTTGCTGAATAATCTACACGTTTGTTTTTACCGGAGCCTTGGATGGTCGTGTTGGGTTTGCTGCTGATACTTTTGTTTTTCCTGTTTTTACTCCCGGCTGACTATCACACGATGGATACTCTGAATATAGAATTGGACTATACACCGAAAGTTGCTAGTGATACCTCGAATTGGAATGCCATATTTCATCAACGTGAAAACTCATTATTGAACTTTAACAACCAAAATAATGCTCCACAAGAGGTGAATACCCACAATGAGAACATGCAAGATTTTTTTGGCGAATTGAGGAACCTGGAAAACAACCTTTACAAGCTCCATAGGCTCATTTGGCAGAGGAAACACCTGGAGGCATGCCTGCACTTCAAGGTTATTCCGCGGGGCATGCGTGTCCTCTGTATGCCGAGCTATGGAGAGGCTCATCCGGAGCTTCTTAGGAGATGGCAACAACTTAATCTGGACCTTGGGAACAGCTACCTGAGGTTACTCATTGAATATTTCCAACCGGTGGAGAATGACCTTATAAGTAAAGTTGAAGGTGAGCATAAAAGTATGATGACAAAATATAAAAGTGAACATTGCATATCTAAATTAAATAATATGCTATCACAGGTTACTTTCTACAGTAATAAGCTGGAGCAAGTGAAGTTAAAAAAGCTAAGGAGAGACTGTAATGATTTCCATGTTGGCAACATTTTTCTTTACCCGAGATCTAATGAAGTAGTAGCAACTGAAGAGACTAATCGAGCTAGCAATGATACAACAAGTAGCTCAAATATTAACAATAATGTTGTTAGCATGGAAAATACTCTACCCAATAGTGGTGTGCCTAGTTCACCACTATTAGAAGCAGATATTACATCTTCTACCGCCTCATTACCTTGCAATCAGCAAGGACTGAAAAGTATAACAACAGGAGCCAGACCGAAGGAAGGTACGTGTGTATTGAATATTACACCTAATATGGCATCGATTTTAAACTCCCCGCTTCCCTACAAACATCGAGCCCCAATACGGTCTACCAGCAGGGGGAGGGGGAAGCGCAAGATGTCAGGCGACAGCTGGGAGAACAGGAAGAAGAAACATTGAATACCTTGTTTTTTAACATCTCGTCCCATGCTTTAACTGAGTCTGAATGCTCTGTACTTAACAAGGGTTTATCGTTTATTCCTTCCCGAGGCAGTGAACTTACAGAGACTCTCATAATGCTTCGGAAATTTACTAGATAAATTACCCTAAAACTTTTGTTTCATAATTCTGAGCATAATGACAACACGACCAGAACCATCGCTCTCAAAAGAAAAAGCACTTTTACTCCATCGATACCCAGCTCCATTGACTGCTTTTTGCGAGCATGTGAATTTGATTTCTATGCTTATTATAGAGAGAAAAAACATAAAAAACTGTTCTACAATATGAACGAGTCACAAAGGTATAGTTTGGACTCATTGTGTAATGATCAAAGTTTGGTATTTAGACCTGCAGATAAAGGGGGGGGGTAGTAATAATGGATTCCAGTTTATATAACAATATGATGAATATGATGCTGAGTGATGACTCCGCCTACTTAATGATAAGTAGAGCTGAAGTTATGTTAATAATTAGGAGTGTTCAAGATGTACTCTACGATCTTCTAATGTCAAGATGTATAGATAAGCAACTCTATGACTATTTAGACATTGAAGCCCCTCTCATTCCCATCATCAAGGGGCTTCCCAAAATGCATAAAGGGATATATCCCCCACCAGTACGGCCAATAGTATCGGGCCAGGCATGGGTGACCGAAAATGCCTCACAATATGTACAACACAAACTAGCTCCTTTGGTAGAAAAAATACCCACTATATTAAAAAATTAATTTAAGTTACTGGAAGATCTTGAAAATTCCGTATGGGTTGAAAAAGTAAATCATGAGACCTTATTGGTAACCTTAGATATAAGGAACCTGTTTACGAGCATACCTAATGAGTTTGGTGTGGAGGCCATTAGAAGTTGTCTAAATGATTATGGAATAGTCAACCAAAATGAGCAGTTTGTTATATGTGCTTTATTAGAGTTAATACTTAATAACAACGTATTTATATACCAAGATAAGATATATAAGAAAACATGGGGGGTGGCCATGGGCACCCCCTGTGCGAATGTCTATGCCAATATAGCGGTGTATGAATGGGAGAGAACCCATATTCTAAGTAATGAAAGTTTTATTAACAATGCGATTTACTATAGAAGATTTGTAGACGACATTCTACTCTTTTGGAATGGAAGTATGGAATCATTACATGATTTCATTGAATATATGGAATCAACTACCTCCTTCCTTAGTTTTACTTATGAAGCTTCATTAAATATGGTTAACTACCTTGATGTAACTATAATGAAAAATAATCAGAATAGATTCACCACGTCGCTATTCAGAAAACCTTGCTGGAAAAATGGCATACTACACCATGAGAGTATGCATCCACGCCATATTTTTCCTAACATTGTGAGAAATCAAAGGGCTAGAATAACTAAAATATGTAGTGACGTAAAAGATAGAGAGCAGCATTTGAATTTTCAAATGAAGTGTTTTATGAATAGGGGTTATTCAGATCATGTGGTGTCATCCCCTGAAGATAGAAACAACATGGTCCGCAAAGCTAGCTATAAGCAAGGTTTTTTTAGGCCTCAAAGGAAAGCAAACATAGGAGAGATACAATATGACATCAAATTTACCAATGATGTCAAGTATGTAAAAGAGATCATTCACAAGAATTGGAAATTACTTTATATGAACCAAGAACTGAAGAATGTGGTGGGTGAATACCCTATCTTCAGATATAGTAATTGTCCAAATCTAAAAAGGTTATTGTGTAAAGAAAAAGTATTATATGCACCTTTGGATATTAGGACTAATATTAGGCAGGGAACATTCCCGTGCAAGAAGTGTTGTGTCTGTAATTATATTAGTGACCAGCAGGCTTACAAAAATGTACAGACTGGTTATAATTTCAAGCCGAACTTTTATGCAACATGTGACACATCGAACATAATTTATTTGGCCACATGTGAAATCTGTGATGCATATTATGTGGGTTTGACAACACGTAGGCTCAAAGATCGAGCCTACAACCACATATATGACATACGGAAAATGAATGTCAACAATGCCTTAGCAAGACACTGTCAATCATTTCCAACCCATATATTTAAATTTAGGGTTTTGCAGATACTTCACCCTAATAAAAGGGAAGGTAATGCGCTAGGCACTTTAGAACTATATGAATTGAAATGGATTTTGTTATTAAGGGCACATATAGAACCAGGCTTAAATACAGCCCTTAATATCAGACCAGCTTTATTGTAGAAAACCTATATTACAAATCAGTTTATCAAAACAACTTATAGATAAGCTATAATACCTTCATTGTTTTATCGCTGTGGCTGTCTATTTGATTGATTTACATTTTCATATATTTTTTATCTTATGATGTATTTTTATTTTAGTTAATTGATTTTTATACAAAAAATTTAATTTAATAATATTCAATATTTATATGATATGGCTGTAATATAATATGACCTATACTATTTAATATGAGTTTGAATTAACCTCTATTAATAAAATATTATCCAGGCTAAGAAGGACTAATATAGTATAATGCATATATAATACATAGGCAGTATAAATACAGCATATATCTTCAATGATCTATATTAACTTTGTATATTTTATATATATATAATGTTTGATTAATTGAAGGAGAGTATCGTACGCATTTATTTATATATATGTTTAATTTGAATTGAGATTATTTCATGGCAGTAGCGAAAAGCTCTGAATGAATTGTACCATCAACAAGCTTTGTTTTCTCTCTTATTTGAGCATAGCTTTAAGCACTAATGGAATCTAGGGCTTTGTAATTGTTTAATTGTTTTTAACCGCCAAAAATCTAGCTAATTAAGATGTGTATATGACTATATAAGATGAGTCCACATTTTTTAAAATTTGTAACCTGATGAAGCGCACTTGTTAGGTGCGTGAAAGCGCTTGTTTTATTCTAAAATAAAATATATTTGCTACTATCGTGGAGGCTTCTGTGATTTGCTGAATAATGTCAGAAAAAGTTAATAACTGTATTTCTTGTGGGAAACAGATTCCTCATAGGGATTACCATTCACTCTGCATTCCTTGTTTGGGGCCTGAGCACGACGTTGTTGGGTGTCGCTTTTGTGCTACTTTTAACAAGCGTACTATTAAACGTCGGTTGGACTGTGCTAGGCTGGTGTTTGGTAAATGTTGTAATTACAACATGCCGTTGGATTCTCCGATGACTGGTTCTTCTAAGAAACGCAAAGAAAAGTCTTTGCGGTCCAAACAGGATGAGTCGTCCACTCCGGACGCCGGTTCTGTAGAACCACTGACTGCTTCAGCGGCTCCTTCTGAAAGTTTACCTGAGTCTCAAGGAGAGCCTTTGTTACTACAGGAAGTGGCTTCTCCTGTGTTAGGCCAGGCTGAGGGTGCTTCTCTGATGTCAGTGGTTCCCTCCTCTCATAGGGTAGTTAGGCCTCCTCCTTCTCAAAGCAAAGCCCATTCTAAGTCTAAGTCTGGCCCTGCTGGTGCTAGTCCCCAGGGTCCAGCTCCTAGGAAGCACATGTTAAAGATGGCTGAAGATTTGATTACTTTAATTAGGGGTTCTATGCCCCCTGCGAAGAGGCCCAGGGTAGAGACAGAGTTGGAGGATTTGGTTCAGTCTTCCAATGAGTCAGATTCCTCTGTAGGAGAACTTCAGGATTTCCCTCCCTATTCTGATTCGGAGGCTGAGGACACTACTCCCTCTGCGTCCCCTCCAGAAGATTTTTCTTTCTCTGAGACTTTGCATTCCATGAGGGAGCATTTCAAATGGGAGGGCCAGGATTATTCTGATTCTCGTAAAGGCTAAGAGAATTCTTGTTTTGCCTCAGCATAGGCCCTTGGCTATTCCCCTGTACTGGATGTTGTTCAGGATGTATTTTCTGAGGCTGCCCTTAACCCAGATTCTCTGCCTCCTGCTCCGGTTAAACCAGATAGATACTACAGGGTTCCGGAAGCTCACAAGTACTTATATAAGAGTCCTAGGGCTGATCCAGAAACTATTACTCAAGGCTCCAAAGGTGTTAGGGCTTCTGTGGTTAGGAATCCAGTTCCTCTGGACAAGGATGCTAGGGCCCTGGATAGGTGGGGTAAAAAACTGTATACCTCTTCTACTTTGGCTATGAGAGCTTTAAATTGTCAGTTTCATATGCTCAGGTATCAAAATTTTTTCTGGGCCAATTGAAATGTAAAGTAGATGCTTTAGCTGAAGGTATTGAATGTAAGGAGCTTCAGGATTTAGTGCATGCTTCAGACCAAGTTGGTAAGCATTCTTTGCAGTGTGGTTTTGATGCTTTACAGGCTTCTTCCAGGGTGGCTGCTACTAGTTCAGTTGTTCGCAGGCATGCCTGGCTTAAAGATCAGACCTTGTCAGAGCATGTTAAGGCTCGAATTATGGATGCTCCTCTACAATCTGATGTTCTTTTTGGTCCTCCAGTAGAATCAGTTTTGAAAAAGATGGAGGAAAAAGCTAAGTCTATGCAGACAGTTAAGGACTTTTTACAGGTTCAGCCCCCTAAGTTCAGTAGGAATTGGCCTGCTAAGGGATGGTCTTTCCCCTCTTCGGATTATCAATCTAGGGGCAGGTCGAGGCGAGGTAGAGGTAGGGCTTCCTCTCAGGGCCCTGTTACTTCTAGGTCTTTGAGTTCTTCTACCCCTTCTGCTGGGGAGGGCAGGGGTCAGTCCTTTCGGAAACAGACCCAATGACCTGTGTCTTCAGCTGCCAGACTCTGCTTTGCTGGCAGCTCCTCTAGGAGGAAAACTGGGACTTTTCAAAAGGAATTGGCATTTGGTTACCCAAGACAAATGGGTATTGGACATAATAAATCGAGGCTACAAATTTTATTTTCACACATTCCCTCCTTTCAAAGGTATGCCGGATGTGCCTCATCAGCAAAGACTGGAAGCACAGACACAAATTTCTTCTCTGCTTCAGTTGGGAGCAATACAGGAAGTACCTTCTGCAGAAAGAGGCACAGGGTTTTATTCCCGTCTTTTCTTAGTGCCAAAGAAAGGAAATACTTGGAGACCAATTCTGGATTTGTCCATTCTAAACACCTTTCTGAAATTCCAAAATTCAAGATGTTAACACTGCAACAGCTGTTACCTATGCTAGGCAAAGATCACTGGATGGTGACTCTGGATCTCAAAGAGGCCTATCTTCACATTCCTATCAGGCCGGTTGCAGGAAATTCCTGAGATTTCGAATGGGAATTTGCATTATCAGTTCTCTGCATTGCCCTTTGGCTTGTCTACTGCCCAGGGTATTCACAAAAGTCCTGGCTCCAGTAATAGCTTTTCTCAGACTAACAGGAATTCAAATTTATCCTTATCTGGACGACTGTTTGATTCTGGCTCAAGGCAAGCACGAACTTCTTCAACATCTGCAGTATGTAATGACAGTTTTAAGATGCCTAGGGTATTCTGTGAGCGAAATAAAGTCCAGTCTAGTACCCTCACAAGAGATGTGTTTTCTGGGTGTAAGACTGAATACAGCTGCTCAGATGGCATTTCTTACCCCGGACAAACAAAGAAATCTTCACCTATACTTCCAACAGCTATCAGTAATGTCCAGGCTGACTGCAAGGACAGTCTTTCAAGCCTTGGGGTTCATGGCATCTTGCATTCTAGTACTTCCCAATGCCAAACTGCATATGAGGAAGCTACAGTGGTATCTCAAAAGCGTTTGGACTCAACACAGCCACGATTTGGACACTGTCATTCGGATTCTACCTTGCATTCAGAAAGAATTTCTGTGGTGGGCCCAGGAATGTCACCTAAACAAGGGGCTCTCTGTGACCCAACCAGAGGCAAGTCAGATATTGACGACAGACGCCTCGGAGTCAGCCTGGGGAGCTCATTTCAGAGGAAAATGGATTCAAGACCTTTGGCCCCCAAAGCTACTTCACTTGCATATCAACATGAAAGAGATGCTGGCAGTTCAATTTGCTTTGGAAGGATTCAAGAGCCTACTTCAACCAGGACTGGTGTTGATTCAAACAGACAACACAACTGTCATGTGGTACATCAACAAGCAAGGGGGAACTCATTCTTACCCTCTTTGCAGACAAGCAATGTTGTTATGGGAAACTGCTTTGAATCTGCACATCACTCTTCGAGCACAGTTTCTGCCAGGAGCAGAAAATTCTTTAGCAGATGTTCTGAGCAGACAGATTGTGGATCCTCACGAATGGAAATTGGACCCTCAGGTATTTCTTCAGTTGACCATGGCTTGGGGAACTCCAGACATAGATCTGTTCGCTTCTCCTCTGAATTTTCAACTGCCACTGTTTTGCACAAGGCTATTCCATCCAAAAGCCTGGAAAATAGATGCACTATCCTTCAGTTGGAGCAACCTTCACGTGTATGCTTTTCCTCCTTTGCCTCTTCTTCCAAAGGTGCTGTTGAAAGTCAGGAGGGACAAACCTTGCATGATCCTTATAGCACCGGATTGGCCTCGTCAGCATTGGTACCCTCTGTTGAGGAGCTTAATTCATGGAACACCTTGGCCATTACCACAGATTCCTCACTTATTGTCTCAGGAAAACAATCATTTTCTCAATGTCAGGGTGCAATCCCTACACCTGACAGCCTGGCATTCTGTTTTAGAGAAGGAGGACCTTCAGCTCCCTCAACAAGTTTTGGATGTTATTTTGGAAGCCAGGCGTCCTAGTACTCGAAAAGTTTATGCTGGTAAATGGAAGAGATTTTTTCTTTGGAGTTCAGCTAAAGGCTTTGATGTCAAATTGCCTAATTTGAGTTGTACCTTGCAATATTTGACTTTTTTATTGGACAAGGGTTTGTCCTTCTCTTCTGTAAAAGTGCATGCTGCAGCTATTTCTGCTCACTATGATTGTGACCCTCCTTTATTTTCACATCCATTGGTTAAACAGTTTCTTAGAGGGGCAAAGAATGTAAGACCCCCACGGAGGGCTCCTACTCCTACCTGGGATCTTAATTTTGTTTTGGAAAAGCTGACTCTGCCTCCTTTTGAACCTGCAGCTACAGCTGAATTGCAGTTGTTGTCTTGGAAGACTGCTTTTTTATTGGCTGTTACTTCTGCTAGACGGGTATCTGAATTACAGGCCCTCATGGCAGTGGAACCTTTTCTGATTTTTCACAATGACAGAGTTTCCTTACGTACTAATCCTACTTTTCTGCCTAAAGTGATTTATAATGTGGCATTGAACCAATCTATACATTTGCCTACTTTTTATGCTAACCCCCAAAATGAAGGGGAAAAAGTTTTGCATTCTTTGGATGTACATAGGCAGTTAAGGTATTATTTGAGCAGAACCAAAGAGTTCAGAAGATCTCAACAATTATTTGTTTAGTTTGCTTTGACTTCACGAGGGAAGGCTGTCTCAAAACAGACTATTTCCAAGTGGATTGGCCATTGTATTGCTTTTTGTTACTCTCATCATGGCAAGGATGTTCCAGTTGGGATCAGGCCTCATTCTACTAGGGCTATGGCCACCTCTACTGCTTTTTTGAGAGGGGTAGCTACTAAAGACATTCTAGAGGCAGCTACTTGGAGTTCTGTACATACCTTTACAAAGCATTATCATTTACCTCTTTATTCTAGGTCTAGGGCTGGGTTTGCCACTGCAATCTTACAGGGCATGTTAGCAGCCCCTAATGCTATTTAGTTGGCCAGCCTCCCTTTTTTCCGTTGCTCTGGGATTCTACCCATATGTAAGGACTGCAGCAGTGGGAGACGAAGAACATAGTACAGTTTTGTACCTACCATAAATGTAGATGTTCGAGGATCTCCATTGCTGCAGTCCAATTTTTCCTCCCTCCTTCCCCCCTTTTCTTTTTAGGTTGGGGTTTGGGTGGTGTTTTTTGCATTCTGACATCTGAGGCAAGAAAGACTGAGGTTATGGCGTCGGTCATGCGCATTTGTACTGGCACGTACTGACGTCAGTCTCGGGCGCCGATGACCGACGCCGGTTCTAGCCCTTTGGTATTCGGGCCGATTGTGGACAGCGGAATACCCATATGTAAGGACTGCAGCAATGGAGATCCTCGAACATCTACATTTATGGTAGGTACAAAACTGTACTTTTCGTGTGGTCCTTCTGCAACTCAGCTTTTAAAACAAATTGAAGAAAGAAAGAAGTTAATTCAGGGAGTGTTTAAGATTTTTCAAGACATCCTTTACAAATCTCCCAAATCCTCTTTTCCTTTTAAAAAACAAATACGCAACCCCTGCCAGATTAAGACAAACAGGGAACAAAAAAAAAAAAAAAGATGGCAGGAGGGAATTTTTTTCCCAAAAAAGGATCATTCTAGTACTTCAGAATGACTATACCAGCCTTTTATTCCCCGTGCCTTCTCTCTGTCACTATCTCTTGAAATCTGTCCCAGAAAGTGCCTCTATACATTCCCCTTTGGCAAGAGATTGTTTCAGACTCTTGGATGATAAAATTGGTTCAGGAGGGTTACGTTTGGCACTGGATACAAATACCTCCTTTCAGGGGAATTCCTCTCCATCCTTCAAACCAAACATATTTTTCCACAGGTGTGTCATCACTTAATCACTGTAGGAGTCATAGAATCAGTGCCTTCAGGTCAATAGGGCAAAGACTTCTATTCCTGAATCTTTCTGGTACCAGAGAAAGAGCTTTCTTGGAGACCAGTTCTAGATCTTTCCTTCTTAATCTGTACAGGAAAGTACCAAAATTTAGAATGCTGACCCTTCAGACTCTGTTGCCTGTCACCTACCCTTTGAGTGTCATGGTAACATCAGACCTAAAGATGTTTATCATTACATTCCTATAGCCACATGCTTCAAGAAATGTCTTTGATACTCTGTATTTTGGTCAATTATCAGTTGTCTGCATTAACCAATAGGTTATCTTTAGCTCCAAGGATATTTACAAAGTGTCTTGCTCAAGTGGTAACTCATTGCAGACTGCAGGGCATTCGCATATTTCCTTATTTAGTCAACTTACTTATCTTTACAGAGTCTTGTTCCATCTGTCAAGAGACCATAACACAAGTTTCATCTCTTCTTACCACTCTGGGATTCCAGATAAATGTTCAAAAATTTTCCTTGACTTCATCTTCTGATGTGTATATATTTTTATTAGTGTACTAGATATGTAGTCTATCATTTCTATACTTTTTAGATTGGTAGCCTCCCTCTTCTTTGTGACCAAGAAGGTCCTGAAGTATTATGGCACAGAGGCTGCTGTTTTCTTCACAGAGTACCTCAGAACACAACAGCCTGGGTGTAAGTGTGTGTGGGTGGTTGAGGGGGGGAAGTGAAAGCTTTAGGAAGACTGGCTAGCTGTTCTATCTTTGGCAGAATATAACCCATATAGTTAAGGCTACTGCAGCAGTAATTTAATCGAACATCTGTTGCTATGGTAAGTGCAGCTTAAACAACTGAACTTTGCTCAGCATTGTAATTTTCCAGATTTAATTACTTAATTTATGTCATTGTAAAATATTTTTCTTGGAATTTTAGTTGTCGTTCTAGTCCTGTAAAACCATATAAACTGTTTAGGCATGTAAAATGTATTTAACATGATTTTGCATGTCTCCAGAAAAACACGCACAGATGCTGAAATCACACTTCATTCAGGTCTTCGGTTTACCTCTCTTTTGGTCCAGATAATAACTCTCAGAATACAACTTCTGTTGAGTGTAAGAAAATATTTAATTATATGTGTATAGCAATTATTCATAAAGTGTTTTCCATTTAATTGTGTACCTGACACATTTGCATGTTTTAATTTGGACTTACAACCTCATTTCCCTAAGTTATAATCATTATTTCTGTAAATAAAATGTATAATAAAGACCACTGGAAAAAAAGAACAAACCAAAGACAGCTAAAGAAGGTAGATGGCATTTACAAATGGAGTGAACCCCAAATTATGCCTTAAGCTATACCCATATTCTGCTACTTCCACTAGGAATAAAGTAAGGGTGGTCAAATGGGAACCTGTTAATTATAATCTAATATTGCTTCCCTTCAGTCAGAGAAGAGTAATGGAAAAAACATTTCAAAAAGGGCTAAAATCCTGAGTATGGCATAGGTGATGTGAGTTCAAGTAGCATCTCAGCAGCTTGACAGAACTGGCAGGGAAGTTATGTGTGCCTATTCTGATTCATAGCTAGCCAAGTGCAATGCAAGATTTTGGAGTAAGCGGTAGAACATCCAGCCATGGGAGGCAGTGCACCAAGCAGCTGTAGGATGGAAGCCTTCATTAAGTAGGTGCACAGGAGTGTGCAGTTGTGTATGGGAAGGTATAGTGTCCCATCTAGGGATCCAAGTCACACATCTGTCCATCCAAGAAAGGTGCTAAGATATGTATAGAAACACTGTCACAGTCAGGATGCTGGCAAAGGCACAAACATCCCTCCTGGCTGCCTAAATGATGGCCCCTCCTGATGGCATTCACTTTTGTGGTTCTGGGGATGGCCTCTACCCTGAGGGAACAAACGAGTTCATGTCTGGTTGGGAGGAGGCTCAATGGTCAGCAGGGAGAGGGCAGAAAAGGACCCAAAGGTTAAGAAGTGCTTTTGGAATGGACTTTATGCATAATTGATCACTGAATACGATATTGAATCAATACATCAAAAATATAAATATATATATATATATTTTTTTTTTTTTGTCTTTTGTCTTGTGTACTATGCCTATGACAAAGGAAAGAAAGTTGAACAGTGTTTATATAACTGGACTGCAGTAGTATATATACAACAAAAGAAAATTACCAGTTGTTTTGTTCCCATATCCTTGGCTTGGAGTTAACAGAGAGACATTTTTGAAAAGTAAGAGCATGTCCAATTATAGAGCTAGTGTGATTTCATCACAGTTGAAACCTGGTACAAGGGGGTGTGGGTTGCAAATTTTACTTGAGCTACTTTTAGGCAATAGAAAAATGTAAGCTATTTTGATCAATAAAGAAATGTTCAGCCAAGGGGAAAATATTTGAAAAGTATTTTCTGAGGCTTATGATGTATTTAAGAAAGTTTGTTAATGCGTGGCATCCAGCATACATCTTGGAGATATCAAGGGTTTCATAGATAGAGGAGTCGACTTATTTATTTATTTTTTTGCTACTTTGCATGTTACCCTGCACATTATATACTGTGTACAGTATATTCCCTGCCTAGATCTTACATGGGGATGCAAGTTTCCATAAATCTCACTATCAGTGGGATGTTCCTTGTACATCGACTAAGACCTTATTTTTGTGTGTGCACATACATCTACTCCTTGGCCTCCACTAGTTGCTACTCCTGTAGTGAAGATACTTTTAATCCTCCCTCTGATATTACAGAACAGTCTATCAGCCATTTGTAACTCACCTTATCTACTAGCTTCTTCAGAACTGATCTTGCTAGTTCATGTTGTTCACTGTGTCATTGTTGGAAACAGAGTCTCTGTACCTGCAATGCCAGCTGCACATTTAATAAGCTGTTAGTAACTGTTCTTGATGGTTAGTTCATTGCTAATCTTAGCATAATTTTGAATACATACAGATAAAAAGTAAACCACAGTTTTGCAGAATGGATATGCTGCACGCATAACAAATGTGAATGCTTTTTATGTAAAGAGAAAATGATTATGGTTAATAATTCTGACATGGGATAGTGGCATCCTAGATAGGATCACAGTGGCTGCTCTTGAAATGGGAACATCAGTTCTGTTTAACTGACTTCCATGTTTAGTAGTAAAACAGCCATTAGCATTAGTGAGATTGTGGAACTGTGGGTAATTGTGGAGTAAGAAAGTTTCTTCTTATTCCCAAAGTTGTGCAGTCTTGATGTGAGTATATATAGAGATGCAGGGGTGTAGGAAGTAGTTACAGGTTTGCTTACCCCATGAAAAATACTCTGTTTTGTAATTCTGGTAAAGTCAAGAATGTGTATCATTAACTTAAGATTTTAGTGATTCCTGGTGTGATATTTGTGGGTAAGATGTGCAGCTATAGACCCATTTATAGGCACCTTGGCAAAGGAGTCACCACACTACATACTTGGATTAATATTCCATTACTGAAACCGCAGAAGTGCATGAGGGTTGGGGTTGAGGGTGCTGCACTCCTGTATGTGCTGCCCTTCGGATGAGACATTAAACCGAGTTCCCACATGTTTCAGTTGGTGGTCATTCAGATTAATGTAAAAAATAAATCCAACTGCTTTTATCAAACAAAGTGTTCGGGATTATATTTTATGTGTGTGTGTGTGTGTGTGTGTGTGTGTGTGTGTGTGTGTGTGTGTGTGTGTGCATATGTACATATATATATATATATATATATATATATCTATATGGATCTACCTGACAACACCGACGCACTATAGCACCAACAACAAAATCACCGACACCACATAACCGAAAGTTCACAAACACGAAACCTCACATGCCCGACACACCACAATCCCGACAATCAACAAACAAAACAAATCCCCTGTCCAAAAAGTACACACACAACACAAGCACACCAAAATCCTTACAAACCCACACTAAACCTTACATACACAACTATCTACAACCTTAACCCAAACCCTAACCCTAAGGTCCGTCACTATCGCACACTCACCTAACCCGCGCCCTAACCCTAACTCACTTAATCCACCCCTAACCCTAAAGACTATCACTATCATACACTCACCTAACCCGCCCCTAACCCTAAAGATTGTCACTATCGCACACTCACCTGACCCTGCGCCCTAACCCTAACTCAATTAACCCACCCCTAACCCTAAAGACTGTCACTATTGCACACTCACCTGACCCGTGCCCTAACCCTAACTCACTTAACCCACCCCTATCCCTAGAGTCCATCAATATCGCACAGTTACCTTACTCGCACCCTAACCCTAACGTCCGTCACTACCGCATACTTACACAGCCTTTTCACATGTCGGTGTTCTCAGCGTCGGAGTTTTCATCTGTCGGTCATCCCAGTTTTCGATCTTCTGGTGTCGGTCTTCTCATCGTCAGTGTTATCAGCTTTCGGCATTGTCAGGTAGACCCATATATAATATATATATATATATATATATATATATATATATATATATATATATATATATATATATATATATATATATATATATATATATATATATATATATATATATATATATATATATATATATAAAATATATATATATATATATATATATACGTGTGTGTGTGTATGTATGTACACTATTTACCATATCCATCCTAGTTACATAATTTTACATTTTTGTTATGAGTAATGCAACACAGTTTTTTACATACTACTTCAATTCCCATTTCCTTAATTTTCATTATTCCTTCCCAATGCTTTTTTCCACAGCCATTTTCTTATTTCTGCCAATACTTTTCATTTCTTCTGTTTTTGTTATAAAATACTGCTTTATACCTTCTTTTCCACAATACCCAGATTGCAACAAATACTATGTTATCTCATTTATCAATTTTGTCCTTTCTTCCTTTTTCAAATGTACCATACAGTATAATTTTTGTGTTCATTTCCTTGAAATCTTACCAACTATTTACATTTTAAAACTCTTCCCAAAAAAGCTTTTTCATTTTACATTCTAAAAAAAATCAGTGTTTTAGAATTTCCTCTCTTCTTTCTTCTTTTGTTTTATATTTCATATTTCCCTTAACAGATAACTTGTTTAAAAGCTTCAACATAAAAAGTCCCCAGCTTCATTGAAATCTTCAAACTTTTTCCATGTTTGCTTTATTACATTTCTAACACCATGTGATAAATCACAGTATGGATATAAAAAAAAAAAAACAGTCTTGCATAATTTTTTCATACTACGCATTCCTTTTCTCACAATATTAATTCATTTTTAATTTACATAACAGTACCTTATGTACACATTTCTTTCTTTTCATAATAATTTTTTTTATTCCTTGTTCAATTTTTTACTTGTTTCCATATTTTTTCATAAGTCTCTTGAAACAGTTTTCCCGCCATTTTAGTCTTCCTGTTTTTTCCACACTATTACTGAGACAAAATAGGTGCATTCATGCTCGAGAAGCAATAGGATTTCCCCCTTCTTCTTGTTTATTGTCTTGAACCATATATAAAACTGAAAATATTTCTAGCAAATTCCTTTTCCATTTTTCCTGGAAGCCTATAAACTCCCCCAACATAAGTATGTTTACCCAAAATGCACGTCTTTACATATCTGCCTTTTTATTATATGATAAATTAAAACTTTTCCACGTTGTATTTTTTATTTCTTCTAGTTTCACTCCCCACTGATTCATTATGTTTTCATATTCCCAATTTAACCCCTAATATATTAATTTCCTTCCTACTATAATAGATTCCATTCATCTTCATTTTACTGAACCCCTTACTTTTTCCTTTATTCAATCTTAAACAAAACTTTTTATTAACTTTTCAATTCTTATAATGCTTTCATTCATCCACCTTCTCTTTTTTGCTACAATTAACCAAATTATCTGCAAGAAACAGGCATACTGGTATCTCAGTTTCCTTTCCCAATATATTTTATATGTTTCTGACATAAAAGTTTGAATAATTGCATTTATTACTAGAACAAAAATATAGACATAAGTAAGGGACACCCTTGCCTAACTCTTCTCCTTACCCTGATCCCTTTTCCAATCCATCTACCATTATTTTCACCCATGAATTTTTGTAACAAATTTCTAGTTTCAGCTATTTTTTTTACTTATTCTGTATGCTTCCAAAATTTCATGCACCGCCTCATACTTATCAAATGCCTTCTCTGTATCACATGTAACCAATTTTGCCTCATTCTTTCTCTCAAAATCATACTTATTTCCTTTACTATTAACATTTTTGTCTGTCATATTTGTGTTTGCATAAATTGCAAATAATTTTACACGTTGTTCTCCTTTTTTTATATCACACGTCATCATCCTGCATAGATTCACAGATTCATGCTAGACTAACTGCGCTTGTGGGCCATTTTAAGTCTAGCCAGTTATGCCAAGTGAGAATCAAACCCTGCACCTTGTGTCTGTAAGGTAAACACCTTAACCATTAAGCCAACCTCCCTGGTATTCATATTGTAACATCTACTATTTTAATTTCTTATCAAAATCTCTATACCTGAACATTTTTTTTTTAATTTCCTACAGACCGCATAATACTGTTTCCCCTTAAGGTCTCAGTTCTATCCCTTTTCTCTTTTTTTAACACATAAAGATTTGAATAAACATATACATTTTGTTTTTGTACAATTCAGTTACTGTTAGCTCCCTGATATAATTTGTAATACTGTTCATATCTAACAGTTTGTATCTGTTCATCATCCCTTTCTTTTCTTCTTTTTTTTCATCTTTTTTCTTTTCCTCCTTCATACTCTTCCCCCTGTTGATTTTTCTTACGCTGTTCTTTTTCATCTCCTTTGTCAAAATCCCCTTTCTCTCCTTCCTCGCTTCATAGCAGTTGATACTTATTCTCTTTCCGAATAACAGCTTATTTTCCCAGTGTTTATCTCCATTTCTTTTCACATTATTATATGTTCATCATCTATATTTTCTTCCACAGAATTATCCGTTTCATCTTCGGTATTTTATTCAGACATTCCTTTGTCCTGTAACATAGGCCAGTCAAACCAAAAATGTCCTTTGCCATTACATTTCCTACACTTTAGGTCACAATTTTTAGCTGTATGTCTGCTCTCTCCACAGTCCTGTACTAAATGCCTTTCATTTATACAAAAGAAAAAAGGCCTTTAGCTTGCCCCAATATGTCACAGTCATCCTTTTTCCACTAACATTTACTACATGTTGAACATGTTGGGGGTGTATTGCACTTGTATTGTTTAAAGTTGCAGGTTTTACTTTTTTGATAAAACACATTGCATTAATCATGTTTAAAATTACAAGTATTACTTTGGTGATAAAAGTAGATCTCTTGCATTTCAGTAAAATATATTTTCTTTTGTTAAACACTTAATTTAGGAACTTAGAGTAGGGTTCTGCGAAGTCCAACTTCATTAATTCTGTTTTAAAATAATGACATTTTTTAATTATGTTTGTTCAGTTTGTAGGCAGATATTGTAAATGCAAAGTCATTCTGGACTACATGAAATTCAGGCCTTCCACAAAAATGGCAAATGGTTTCTCCTTTGCAGTTTGATGTATTTCCTGCAAAACCTTCATCCTTCTTCTTTTGCTTAAGGAAATCAGCCATAATCAAGGTTGAGCTGTAGATAGCCATTCCTTCAGTTATTCAGCTGGACAGTAGGAAGGTAAGGAGGCCATTTTTTATTTTGAAAACCACTTGAATTAAACACTGTATTCCTCACTGTATATTACATAGAGTTCATATTTTATTTATTTATTTATTAGTTTTCAGACAGTAGTAATGACTAGGGAGTTCCTGCCTGATTCTCATAAGCTCTATATTGTAAGGTATTTGAATATGTGTATCTGCAAGTGTGGTTTTTATTTGTGTTTGTACAGGTGTTTATGAGTTTGCATAAGTAAGGCCTTATGTCTCATGTACTTCATATCACACATTTCGTAGAAGTACTGTGCTATGACTAGGTGCTGTAACCTCACACAGCATGAGGCATATCTCACTACCTCTTTTGTATATATTATACTGTTACATACATGTGTACATGCCACATAGAGACAAAATATTTGTATCAGTCATGAGGTTCCATTAAATAAATTTATTGTTATTATAAAAGCTATCAAGTGCAGATGTAAAAACGACAATTATAGACATTTCCTCTATAAATTGAGGTAGTTTGTTCTAATAAAGTATGACTATGTTGGCAAAATGATTGGCTCCATTTCTTTGTGTATATGATAGAGATTTAATATGTAAAATTACCCCACAAGTCACATTTGCCAGAGTAAAGTTGTACTCCAAGACACTGTCTTAGGAATTTATCATTTACATCAAGAACAAAGTATCAAATTACTTCCTGTTCTGTAATATCTAAAGGAAAATAAGTCCAAAGGTTTTAATCTGGACTACTAGTGGTAAGAGGAAAGACCTTGTAGCCATTTGATGAAACAATACTGAATTTTTTGTTTTTTCTGAATTTCAGAAGTGAATGAGGGAGAAGGTAGATGTGGCCTTACTCTACTTTTAAAAATATAAGTCAGAATGTCAGAATGATAAGAATTTATACAGTAAAGGATATAACATACTATCCTTTTTACCTTGATGGGTAAATATGTTTACTAAACTTAAGTATGTCATCAATAAGTAATCCCAGATCGGCATATGCTTCAGCAGCTGTGAGAGTGTGTGTGTGTGTGTGTGTGTGTGTGTGTGTGTGTGTGTGTGTGTGTGTGTGTGTGTGTGTGTGTGTGTGTGTGTGTGTGTGTGTGTGTGTGTATCCATATGTATACATACACACACACACACACATATATATATATATATATTTGGGTTTACTATCAAAAGCTTGAAATGCACTTTGTCGAATGTCAGGTGATGGAAAGTACAGTTTCAAAGATGCACAATGCAGAACCAAATACAAAGAACCCATGCTAACGAATGTAAAGCATGAGTCGATAGTAAGTTCAGCATTATGAATGGAGATTGCGATACAGTGAGGATCAAGGAATTTACCCTTTTCCTCACTGTAGTGCAATCTCAGAGTTGGTATATATAATTTTCAGGGGTTTGGGGGGGACGCAGGTGGCTTGCCCCTTTGCAAAACGTAAACGTTAACACGGACTTTCGATTCTGAAAATTTGGAGATGAATGGGAACATTGTGGTTATCAGTTCCGACATTTAGTACAAAATGGTGAGTACATTTTTGGCTTTTTGGTTTGGCAGTATGAATAAACGCACAACTGCCATTCCGAATTTTGATAGTAAACCATATATTCGCATACGTGTGTGTGCATATTCCTCTATACTATATTATGAGAGGATCAGTAGGTCACATCTTGCTAACAGTGTAAGACATTTAATAAGGAAATTCTGCTTCCTAAAATGTCTAATCCTAGGGGCATTTATGGAGCCTGGAAAGCTCCTCATGCTATGACAGGAGATGTCTGCCATTTCCCATGACAGAAACCCTCTATGTCTGAAATTCAGGGTGTGAGAAAAAGCAGAACTAGTCCCTCGGGGCAAAGCATGCCACAAAATGCAAAAACATAGAAAAGTGATAAGGTTAGTGGAGAGAAAGCACAAGCAGCATTAGAGACCCAGTCAGTCTTGGGCATAGTGACACTATTCCTAGAGAGGAGCAACTGTGTCTACTCCTGTTCCATTTATACCTGTTGTGTCTGCATTCCAACCCATGATAAACTTTACACTCAAGTGCAGTATTAGAAAAATAACTTGGGCATTTCAGTCTGGTGTGTTTTGTATTACTTTAAGTAGGGTAGTTAATTTAACTCAGGGAAGGGTATTCTTTTCATATGTGAGTGTTGGTAAATGTTTCTGTTCTTTCTTACATGTATTGGGAGTAGTAGTTTATTTGTTAGTTATGTTTATTCCTCTACTTGTATATGTTGTTTCACTTTCCTTTGGAATCTCAAGAATTGGGCTGATGCACAAAATTACATTTAGGCTACTTGTGTGTAGTTCTAAATGACAATAAAGTTTACTTTGACTTTGACAGAGGCAGAGACAGTAAGATGGCTTCAGAACCTAGCCAGGAGTTTGTTAGTATCTCCATTAAAGCCAAATGCCAGTTTACAGATATTCACAAAGGTGATATCTTTTTTCAAGAATCTTCTGTTTCTGTGGCAGTAATTCCACTTTCTTCTCCATCTGGAACTTCTACTGTCCTGGTGGATCAGACTCTGGATCCAGGCTTGCCTCCAATATTAACTCTTATAGGTTCATAGGTTCATAGGTTCATACTAGGCTATCTGCCCTAGGGCATTTATAAGCCTAGCCAGAGTGTGTGTGGCTTTCACCACCCCTTAGGATGAGAATACTATACCCATTAGTTTGCTGTGCCTCTGTCCAGCAGTGATACAGAGATGATTCCCGGGGTAAACCTACGATCTCCCATCCACTCGTCAAGATTTCTCTTGAACAGAGTCAGTGAGGGGCTCTGCCTCACATGGACTGGGATTCTGTTCCATAGTGTAGGGAGTCTCTGGGTGATGAATCTGTCCCTCCAGCACGTCCTGTTTATATCCGTGTTGAGGTTTAAGTCTCTTGCTCTCGTGGCTCTGGTGGATTTGGATTTTTTGAGGTGGAGCATGTCCATTAATTCCGGGTTGGACATGGCCTTGTATGTCAGGCACAGATCACCTCTGAGCAGACGGTATGCGACTGAATAGAGCTGGAGTTTCTTCAGTCGGGCATCGTATGACATATGTTTGAGCCTTTATCCTTTTGGTGAGGAACTTTTGGGGTCTTTCCAACTGCTGCAGGTGTCGGGTAAGGTACATTCCGAATGGGGCGTTGTACTCAATCATTGGTCTGATAAGTGAAGAGTACAGGGGTACAATGACCTCTCCTGATCTGGATGTGAATCCCTTCATGATCAGGTGGGCAATGTAGAAGGTCTTCCTAACCACTTTGGCAATGTGAGTGTCAAAAGAGAGGTTACTGTCAACTTGGGTCCCCAGGTCCCTGATAACTTCTTCCGTGTTTAATGGATTACCACCTATGTGGTAATTAGGGGTTACCTTGTTTTTCCCAAAGGGTATGACTATACATTTTTTGGCATTTAGCTTAAGGCCATGGCTCTGGCACCAGTTATCCATTTGTATGAGACCTTTCTGGAGGATGTCTGTGTCTGATGGAGTGTCAATTATGGTGCCCAGTTTGCAGTCATCTGCAAATTTTGTCAGCCACAATCCCCCTATGTTTGCCTGCACTTCAGAAAAATAAATGCCGAACAAGAGGGGCCCAGGACTGAGCCCTGTGGGACACCGCTCGTGACCGGCTTAGAGTCTGACATGGCACCAGCAACTCTAACCCTGTGTGTTCTGTCCTTGAGCCAGTTTGCAACCCATCTTGTGACATATGGGTTTACATCTAAGCTGGTGAGCTTTTCTATGATGCCCGAGTGGGGTATTGTGTCGACGCTTTTGCTAGGTGAAGGTAGGCTGTGTGAACTGGCTTACCCTCATGAATGGCCTTAGTGACTGTTTGAAAAATTGACCAAGTTCAAGAGGCAGGATCTGCCCTTGACAAAGCCAAATTGGGTAGGATCCAGTGTCTGCAGGTCCCCAATGTCTTTATTTATGAGTTCCATTATGATCCTCTCCATAGCTTTGCAGACAAGGCTCGTCAAGCTTATGGGGCGGTAATTTCCAGGGTCCGTAGAAGCACCGCCTTTGTGGAGTGGGACCACAGTTGCCGTACGCCATTCTTTGGGTACGTATCCTGTAGTAAGGCTAAGATTCCTTCAGGTCCCTTGATCACATGCACTTCTAACAACCAGATGTCTATACCTCCATTGTCTGCCTCAGCCCATACTTTCTTTAACTATAAAAAAATCAACTAAGAGTATGTAACATCCTTGCAGTATGCCACTTCTTCCTTTGCCCAGACCCCTGCAGTCACCACTTTGGAACATAGTCATGCCAGTGAAAAGAAAGAACAATAACTCACCCGAGGGACCACTGCAGTGTGAGTTGGAGAATGAAGACCTAGGAAAAAAAAATCAGGAATAATCCAACCGGATTCAGTCTTCATCTGGGTGTGATAGCAATGACTATGATACCTCAGCATCAGCTTCTACTGCTGTGGATGTCTTCACTGCAGAGGCCATGAAATTATGGGACCATTTCTTATCAGTCATAAAGTTGGTATCATAATCATAGTAGCAGTATGTGAAGGCAATGGGCAAGGAAGAAACAGGCTTGTGGCTGTGCCCCAGTTATTCAGGTACTTGAGGATGCTTTTGAAATCATCTTTTTAGACTCTGACCTGCAGTGCCCCCAGTCTACCCTTAAGAAGCTCAGCTGGTTCTGTAGGGTACTGGAAAAGTTCTGTTATGGATACAGAAAGCCTGTGGTAGACTTTATGAGGTTCTTACTGTTGGACATTGCTAAGGGACTGAAATTATTAATCTGACCTAATGCTCCCCTCAGGAAATGGGAAAGCAAGGTATTGAATATATTCTGAAAAATGAGGTTTATACTTTGTCCAACCTTGGAATTAGAGCCATTAGTTATCATACTTACACGAGCCATTACAAAAAAGACATTCCTAAGCAGAATGAGGATCTGGAAATGGAAATGCTTGTGCTAGAGGACTGGCCGTAGCTACCATTCTCAGAAGACATAGTTGGTTAAGAATTCAAGCTGTCCCTGAAGATGGAGAAGTGCAGTTACTGACTGCTTCTCTAGACAGGGATCTGCTGCTTGGTCCTCTTCAGTAGGGTGTATTTAAAATGCTTGAAGAGAAAAGCAAAACATACAGTTCATGAAACAGCATTTTTGTGCAGAAATCCTTAGGCAGAGCTGGATAGCTGCAAGATCCTACAGACATCTGGAAAAAGCTGCCAGATCCAATTCATAACATGGAACTTTAAATTCAGATAAAACAAGAAAGAATATCTACCAGTTCAAAACTGGAAGAAAAACAAAATGGAAAGTTTTCACCAAGCAAAGAGACCAACAAGATGCCCTCCACCAGTAACCAGATGAAGACCTGGAACTATTCAAAAAACAAACAAACAAACACTAAACAAGAACCCAAACAAAAGTCCTGAAAAGAGGGATGACTTTCATTCCAGACAGCAGAAGCAACCCAAAAGGCACTTGAAACTGTTTTGCCAAGAGTTAACCGTATACATACATTACCACAGCATAATAATTAAAACAGAATAGAATCTGTTTCATAAAACAGTGTACAAGACTGTGGAACCACAATGCTCATACCCATATCTCTCAACAGTCCAGATTTTTCACTCACATTTTTGGTCTGTTCCTCATAAAATTTATGGATTCCTGGTAAATCACTGAGGACTGAAGTCACTAAATAATGAGATACATTTCAGTTTTAGACTTCACATCCTTCAGAAAATGCATGCTAACACAAATCCTGTTATTCCAACCACTTTCTAAGTTTATAAGAGCAATATTTAAAATGTCCCTATTTTCTGAGCCTTTGCCCCCTGCCCCCGTTATTTTAAGCTTTGTCCAGATTTTTTGTGTTGAAGTTGAGAGATATGCTCAGACTATCAGAAAACCTAAATTCATAGATGGAAAAAATGAGCATCTTTTACATACTTCTCTACCCAATGAGCTGTGTCTTCGAGTCTAAATGTAAACACGATATCTGAAAACTATCAGCAAACCACGTAAAAAGAAATTTTATAACATGAATATAATTTAAATAAAGCCCGAAAAACTCAGCCAAGACAAATAGAAAAGTGAAGACAGATAAAGGAGGAGGCATTATCATCCTGGTCACTGAAATATATAATGAAAGAATTGAACTAATGCTGACTTCTATAAAATAGTCAAGGCAGCTGAAATTATTAAAGCCTATGAAAATCTCACACAAAGAGAAACAGAACTAAATGAAGAGCTGTTCAGCAATAGTCTGCTGGAGTTCCTAACCATCCCATACGTGAAAACCCCAGATTTTTTTTTTTTATTCCAAAATCACAACCCCCACCCCACCAGCACCACACAGACCAGTTGTGGAAGGAAGAATATCAGCAATGGAAGCATTATCTTTTTGGAATCAATAGCTATTTCTCTTGAATATATCATAAAACCTGTAGCCAGAAGGGCACTTTCATTTACATTGGACACATTAGACTTTCCAAAAAAAGTACAGAGACTTAAGAATCTTATCCAATATAATCCTGGTTACAATCCACATGGGTAACAATTGACAGAAGAATTATACATTGTTTCACCCCACAACTACTGCATTGTAGCAACAAAGGTAGCTTTGGCCATGCACACCATCATGCTACCAGACGCAATCACACTCTATTCCCAACTACTGAACATTCTGTTCTCCAATAATTTCTTCACATGTATTGGAAAATACTTCAAACAAGGGGTATTACCATGTGTGCAGTCATGGCACTAGTTATAGCCAATACTAATCTGGCAAAACAGGAAGAAGAGACTGTATGCAACTCAGAATTCTTTGCTAAAGTGGGCTCTACAAAATCTTTATAGACTATGGACTCTGTTGACAAACTAGATAGATTTTTTCACCCACATTAGCCACTCTGACTTCCTAAAATATACTATCCACTGCAGCCTGTACAAAAGTAACTTTTGAGACTTCACAACCTTCAAAAAAGAAGCTTCCAAAAAACTGAGCAATGACCTTTACAGAAAAGCTATATGTGGTAACTTACTGCTACATGCCGCAAGCATGCATCCAATTTTCACCAAAGGAAATCTCGTTGATTCTTGGGAGATGCACATCAAAAGAGTGTCTGGTGAGACATTAAGGTGTCTGAAAAACCTATATCGGAAGCCAGTGGCCAAGCTAAGAAAGACCAATGACACCTCATTTGATGAACCTGTTTGGAGAGAAATCATGGAGATTAATAGAACAATTTCAGACCAAACAGAGAGGAATTTAAAATGAGTTTTATCTTAACTTTTTCAAAAGATTCCAAGGAAATTAAGAAAATAATCAGAAACAACTAAAGCAGAATTAAAGGTAACAAAACTGTCATCAAGAGGCAAGAACATAAAAACTTAGCTAGAGAGCCCTGTGCAAACAAATGAACAGACTTTCAATGGTGCTTTCAAATGTGACCTACTAGACTGCAAATTCTGCCCATTCACAAGTGGAAGAAATTTCTTTAAATGTAGTGGATCTATAACAATAACTTAGCCACATGAGAGAACCGAAATAGAGAAAAAGTGGCATACCTTGCCAATTGTACCACATGCAAATGCTTCTATGTCAGAAAATCTAAAAACAACATTAAACATAGTATTACTCAACACCTTTCTGACATAAAACTGAGGAACGTTAATAATCCTTTCAACAAACACAAAGGAGAGCACTTTGACTACTCCCTGTTCACTTGTCACATCATCAAAAGAGTTAAAGGTGGTTTACTTGAAGGGAATCTAAATGTCATTCTTGAGAAATAGGAACTTGAATGACAAATCTGGCTCAGGACATACAGTAGACCAGAAATCAATAGTTCATGCTGAATTAAAAGGATTTTTGAATTAAAGAAACTGGACCAGTGCAAGTGCTACTAACCATGGCCAGCTTAGATACTCTTGTTGCTGCCCCTTTCTCATAAATATGAGTTATTCATCATAGTATGCAGCAGTTTTTCCTACTTTTTTCCTTTTTAGCTATTTGCTAAAATGACAGGATACCCTGGGTAGCTGCAATTCTGCATAGTGATTAAGAGGCCTTGTGTTTCTTGAATTGCAGCTGCTTTAAGATTTTTTTTTTCATATATACTGCCTGGGTACACTCTCTGCATCCATCATTATCAATTTATCTCTGTTTTTGTAGAAACTGGGCCACCACAGGAACAAAATGCTAGGACCATCATGCAGAGAACCTGACTGCTGTGTATGCCCTTGTTGATGAGCTTTGGTTTATTTTATATCTGAAAACTTCTATGTAGGCTAGTTCTTGATTTTAAAATGTAGTACATGGAGTTTTTGCAAGTCCCTTGTGTTTTTTTTTCTTTGTCACATTAGAGAGGGTGATAAGTGTGTCATAGGATTTGAATAATTGTCAGATGCTTTTTAAAAGTACATTGGCTACACATCCCTCTTGGTTTCCTGGCCATTGATTGCCCAGATGGTCTAGGATACCCAACAAAAGCTACCTCTGATAAAGCAGGAACACAGCAGAATAATTGACCACTCCAAGATTTCATTCCACACACATTCTGTTTCAGAAAAGCGGGACTTCTGCTCTGCCAGCCATTGCTTCACCAGAACTGTACTTCACTACAAGCTACTAGCATTGATATACTGAACAGCCGTAAGTATCCTAACCTCCAGTAAACATATGAAAATGGGAGAATTTGAAGAAAATTACCCTTATCTCCACAGCAAGCTGAAAAGGAGACTGCATTTATTGGGACACCTTTCCACCTTTACTTGTATTTTTTAATTTTTTTTTATTCTCACTGCCATGCAGTCTCTTGAAAGATCTAATGAAGCCCTAAGTTTCATAGAGTAAAAGCGCTTTCTTCAACGCAAATCTAAAGCATGCAGATTGTCTTTCAGAGAACACTAGAGACCTCAGGCACAGAGTATGTTGAATGACCCCAGACACAGGACAAGCCATCATGAAAGATTCATTTAAACAAAAGCAATGAATGTCACAAAGAAACAGGAGACTGTTATGAAAGCAAGATATCATGAGGTTACCATGCACCTAAACAAATCAACTGAAGGGCATTTTTAAGGACTTTTGCAAGCAGTTTCTTGAAACATATTTTATGTAATTTTTGCAGAATTAAATTTATAAATTGAGTGTCTCTCTGCTGTACAGCTATAATACTACAACCCCAGAAAATGGGTATACTGTTCATTTTTTTCACTATCTGACTGGTTAGGAATCATAGAAAAAGCTGCCAGTGATAACATAAAAGCCTCCATAGAAAATGAATGGTTTGAAACAATCTTACAGTTTGTAAATGGATTTGCTTTCTTTATGTTTTATTCTTTCTTATTTAAATATCTACAAGCAATATAAAAAGTTCCATAAAACAGGCTTATGTTATTTTATGGTTGATCAGGCTAGTATTAGACATTGCTAAATCTTTATGAAGAAGTGTGCATTCAGTAAACGAAAACGCAATGGATTGTCAAAAGTGTTCATGTGGATGTGTATTGTGACAAATTCTTTTTGCTGCTATTTTTGTAATTTGGAGCGTTGAATAAACCCCAGGACACCATCAAACTGTTCCTGTGTTTTCCATATTTGGAGTTTATTTGTGCTTTCACAACTTTGTCAAATCTTTATGATGGCTACTTTCAGTGCTTTCAATTTTTCAGGATTACAGTACATGTATACTGCTGTACTGACATGAATAACATGAATTTTCCATTAGTAAAAATGACATAATGGTGTAAATAATATGAAGAGAAGAGTCATTGAGGCAGGGAAAAATTGGCACATTTCCCTCTTCAGCACTGACCAATAGCTGTTCCATGGGCATAGTATATCTGCATCCACCTATCATAATTCATCAAGGTCCCGTCTTTCAATTGGTTTAACTAGGCCTTCAAACCCACTACTTATTTGGTCTGTTCACTTCCCAGTTTTGCAAAATACTTGATGAGCTCTCAGTGGAGAAGTACTCCATGTAAGCAGCTCCTCAGTGGCTGAAAGGTGAGATTACCACATCCTCTCAGGCCTCAACAGACTGTATATATTATAGTTAGAAAAAGGAGATGATCGCATATTTTATTTGTTAAAAAGATCTGGTGAAGTCAAATACAACTCTGTAAAAGTACCCATCTATACATTTAATAAAGTAAAAAAAAAAAAAAAAAAGAACTGTGTTATATAATTTTTTAAACCTCAGAAGAACAAGAAGAAAACTAACTTCATTTTAATACCCAGACACCAGATCTACAAAAAAAAAAAAAAAAGATCCCCAAGAAGCAAACAGACAAGAAATACTGACAAAGAAGTACCAAAACTGGAAAAAAAATTATGGAAGATAACAAAAAAAATAAATATTAAGCTCCAGAGTGGGTGAATTGTCTGAACAGGTCTTTAGCTTTAAAACTCTTACACTAGCAGTGATTTGGAATATTTGTCCTGTTAAATCCAGGAATTCTGGAACACAGCACGCTTGTCAAGAGTGCCCTTTCATTGCAGATTGTTTGTTTAATTGGATATGTCAGAAACTACCTCATAAAACAATTACCATTTTGTATGAAGAAGACCACAACAGAGCAGTATAAACTGAAAAGAACCTTTAAAAAAGACAGCAGTTTGGAGGGAAAGGAGGGGCTATGACATGCAGCTGGGGAAATTATATAAGGTATATCTCTCCGAAAAATGGTGAAAACTTCTAGCTCTGATGACATGCTTCTGTTTCTTATCCCCTCCCACCTCCCATCCCCCAACCTGCTGGGTAGGAGAGTATCTACTTTAGAAACTAGTTTTGTCTGATAATAGGTATAATGTTCCCTATTCCATGAAGCTAGCATTCCCTCACTGATCATATTTTAAAACAACTTCTCGCTAGTATGACCTGAGAAAGGTTCTCCCCTCCAGAGAAGGACAAGGACTTCTATCCCAGGCTCTTGTTAGTTCCAGTGAAAGGAGGTAGGGAGTCTTGAAAAACTTAACATGAAGGATGCCTACATACATATTTTTGCTATCCACAGTGCCCACAAGCTTTTCCTGAGTTTTACTGCAGGAATCACTCATTATAACTTTACTGCTCTCTGCCATTTTGCCTGTCCACTGTGCCAAAATAAATTATACATTTCTTAGCTCCTGTGTTTGCCCACCTGAAGACAAGTGGCATCCATGTATACATAACTGCCTTTTTTCAACCACATCAGAGGAGAAGACCAGGAAGGCCCTTTCCTACACCTTCCGTTGCTTAGTCAATTTAAAGATCTCTTCCAAACAGCAAAAACTGTCTTACTCAGACTTGTACCTTAATTAGATACCAAGACTAACAAGGTATCCCCTGGGGTCTAGGTCTTCTCCTGCACTGTTTTTTTTTTTTTTTCCAGATTGTCCATAGTAACCATGTGACTGTCAAGGCCTTTCTGGAGGTGCTGTGCAAGCCCCTATATTGATGCTTCCTCAGGTAAAACTCGTCGTGAGAAAAATCCAGTGGTGACTGACAAATTTATATGTGAAACACAGCAAGCCTTTACATCAGAAAAATCCTCTTATTCCACTCTAAGAATCAACTACTGTTGTGGGCGGTGAAAGTCAAAGCCATGAAGGCCTTCCTTTTTTTCAGTGTGGGTCCAACCAATTTTTTCTGACATTGGACGACTCCAGCTGTTTATAAGACATACACACAGGAAACTGAATGGGTACAGGGGACTAGCCCAACAGATTAACGAATGAACATGTAAATGTTAATTAAAATGATTCCCATCATTTATATCTTCCAGATTTTCAAATCATTGCCCCATTCATGTATCATGCAGCTCTAGGTAGACAAAGGAAGTATACCTCTCAATCTACAGACACTGAAAATAAGAACTGAGGTCCTTGAAAATAGGAGCATCCAGCTAAAAGTGCGGACATCTAATTAGCATACAAATTGAATACCAGATAGTACATAACCCTTCCCACTTCCTGTAGGAATATAGGATAATACTCAAAAAAAACATATTTAAAAAACAAAGTGATAAAATTATGCAAACTGTAAGCACATTATCAAAGAGACAGTGTACAATCCGTAAGGTTTAATGATCTGTATTGCAAAATTCTACAAGATAAGGTCATTTATTTTTACTTAAGAAAAAGGGAGATATGGAATTCCAACATGGTTGTACACTGATCAATAGCGTTATTTCTGTTCTCTTCATGTGAAAAAAAGAAACTGAGAGAGAGGGGCCAGAAACTCTGCAAGTTTTAGTAAATACAGTTACTGACTAGTAAATACAGTGTCCAAATGCAGTAAAGAAGAAACATAGAGAGCCTGAAAGAAAATCAACTAGAAAAGATGAAGAGAAAACACTGACTGGGAAGAATCCTGCAGCTCTTCACCAAAAAGCAGTTCAAGCTCCAGCTTTGGTGCAAGACATGGCTTCCAGTAATCTAATGTAAAACGTAAATCAAATGTGCTGAGAACTGACTAAAGTAAATGTAACAATGAAGGAGTATGTCAACTCAAATAAGAAAGGGCTGGAAAAATGGAAGAAGCGTTATACAGCTATTCAGATGAATTGATAAAACTGCAAAAATAACGGGTCAAATTGAATAAAAAGTATGCTGAGTGTGAAGCTTCGCAAGCAAAGCTGTTTCAAAAAATTACAGGTAGAGGTAAAGGTCAGAGCATGCAGGGAAAACCTGAGATTTTCTTATGTGCCAGAGAAATTGGAAAGAGCAGACTGTATTATTTTTACGAAAGCAGAAATAAGCAACTAGACTGGTATTCCACGGCATGATTTGCCAATTGAAAGGGCACATTGTGTGTATGCTCCAGACTTGGGCATGAGAAAACAGACAAGACCTGTATTAGTAAAGATGCAGTCATACCGTCTGAAAGAATTAATCCTGACAAAAATGTGGCAAAAGGACAAAGTGTTAAAAACTGGAGACAGTAGAGTGTTTGTAGAAAAATAATTATTCACTGTATACCAGGCAGAAGAGAAGTAAATGTTTCCCAGCAATCAGGAGTGACAAGAGGCAGGTGTTAGATTCAAGCTGCTGTGCCCAACTGTTTTAAGAATATTATTTTCTTAGAGGATCAAGTAATAAGAAACTGTCTTTATTAAATTATCATGTATGAAAAAGGCCATGTTACATTTATGTAAATGACAATAAACCATGGCGACAAAATCTCAGTTGCAAACATTATATATTCCAAACTGTGCAGCACAACTGTAGCTGCAAACATTATACATGACTTTTAACATATCCAGTCATTGTTTGTCAACCATTACATATCTCATTCAAATCCTGCCTTCTTTTAAACCTTGTTCCTCCTCTGCATGTATTGATCCCACAATTCCCATTTTTCCTATGTAATTTGCTCCTACTCTTTTCTAAAGATTCCAATTCCAGTTACTCTCTTCACTACTTCTAGTAAAGTTGGTTTAGACTTTGATTTCCATTTTCTAGTAATTGATTTTGTGGTAGCCATCTTAATTAGACTCAGCAAGGCCTTCCTATGTTTAGGCAATTCCAAGTTTGTGTCATAGCTCAACGAAATCATTTCCCTAGTCACTCCAACTTGCTCACCCATAATCTCTGACAGAGCAGTCTGCAGGGAATTTTTAAAGTCTACAAACTCATACACTCCCAGAAAATATGTTTCCAGTTTCCTCTTTCTACCCCATCACACATCCAACATTTGTTGCCTACCTAAGGAAAAATTATTTTAAGTTTGCTTGGGGTATAAAAATACTTCTGTAAGCACTTTCAGGCAAAGATTCAAAATCTTCTAGATGTTGTAGCATATTTGGGAGACATACATATAACCTCATTGTTTCTTTGTGAATTGCTTATCTAACTAATCTTCCCAGTCCTTCCTAACTTCCTGTGATTGATTCTTATAGTTATAATGCAATATTTTATATGCTGTATCAATTATTCCTTTCTTAATGGCAACTTCTGTTGTAGATTCTACTAAAAATTCTACCGGTCCTTTTGTTTAGGACCCCCTATTTCTTTCTATGAAAGTCATTTTTTGGTGCAGAACAGGCTAAGGAGGAAATATAAATGTTTGTCCAACAGAAAGTGAGCCATGTAACATTACAGGACTCTGCTTCTCATTCTTCTGAAATTACAATTATATGGAGAACTTGCCAGTGAAACCTTTTCCAGTGTTCCAAAGGAAAATGCTTTAGAGAAAAAAAAAAAAAAAAAAAACAGGAGCTCTAGAAGAATTGGGAGCACCTTGGACTTGAACCAGAGTATGAGGTTAGGAGATAAAGATGAACAGGTTGAAGACAAGCAACATTGAAATTAATGAGTAAATGTAAGACTATAAAGCATCAGTCAAATTTATGAAATATGGCTTTATAAGAAAACGTGGACATTTGTTGACTTTGTTAAACTTGTGGGGGGCTGAAATGCATATGCTCTACTTCATATCCTAAATGTTTAAAAGGACACTGAAGGGTAAGAGTTAAAAAAGAAAAGGAACTATAAGTAAAACAAATTTGTTCTTTACAGTATTTGTAAGAGGTATTTCATGATACAAATTGCATGTTATATAGTAAAGTATTTCAGCTATTGTATGTGGGAGTAAACAAGTGTCTTTTTTATTTTATAGTTTTCAGAAATTTAGACATTCCAATATAATAGAAGAAAGGCTAGTCAAGGCATTATTAATATGCAGTAATCTTTAGTTGCTGAGGTGGGGATGGGGTGTAAAAGTGCACAGATTATAGTATATGTCGATCTGATTTGTTCTTTCTTACTTTTGCATAGGTGAATGTCTTGATTAAGGCCCTTGGCTTCATCTAGTAGCAAGTTTTTTTGTGTGTAAGATGTAAATAAGAAGGTACTGAATGCAATGAAAAGTTTTCCTTTGGTAAATAAATTTTCAGAGGTTTGCAAAGCTGTAACTTTTGTACTTGTGTTTCCACTGGAACATGCTGACTATAGGGGGAAGCAGTAAAAGCCAGCATGCTTTTTTTAAGGCTAAAGGTTAATGTTTTTTGAACATTTATAAGCTGTTTTTCATATCTGGGAGAGGAATAAAGATAAGACAAGAACAGACAGCAATTAGTGTAAGTAGGAACACAGGTTGTAACATGGCATGGACACCCTTAATGTTAGGTTAAGTTATGCCTGCGTGTGTGTGTGTGTGTGTGTGTGTGTGTGTGCAGCTGCTGATTTGGATCAGTTGCTCCTATCAGGAGGGTTAAACTTCATTATTTGTAGCTGTACATAGTTTTGTGTGTTTTAAGTTAATAGGTTATAGGATGTTGTAATGGAGTTTTTTGAAGGTTTTCATTAAAACAAAATGTGACATAGGTTCACATGGAGATTACAAGAAGCAGACAGTTAAAAAAGTTGTATATAATGCGTGGGAATAATAACCTCTTATTGTAATGGCTACACTAAAGATATTATTGTGGAATGTGAATAGTCTCACAGATGTATATAAAAAAGGTAAGGGTATTGAATTATATTAAGAAATGCACAGTGCAAATAGCAATTCTATTTTATTGTATTTGTCTTTTTTATTATTTTTAAAGACTGTAAAATCATTGTTCTTAAAATGTTTTGTAATGCATTGGAGCTTTTCTCCCCAGGCCTTCAGTAAAAATGGGCTTTTAACCAATTGGACTTCCCAGATTATCCAGTGTCAATAAATAACTAAATAAATAACTAACTAACTAAATAAATAAATAATGCTACAGGAGACACATTTCCAAAAAAAAGTGACCATGTGAATTTGATAAAGAAAGGATATCAGGATGGATATTCAACAGAATATCAGGGACAAAGGAAAAGGGGGTACTTATACTAATTGCCACAGAAGCTCCAGTACTGATAGAAGAGGGGAAAATGATATTTATGGTAGATTTGTGATAGCAAGGGTCTACTGGCAAGGGAGGAGGATTGCACTGGCATGTATTCAGATTCCAACTAAAACTACTATTATGGATCTTAAGACATTTTTTTGAGAAATAATCCACTTTCAGCAGAGGATATGATCTATAGGTGGGGACTGAAACTTCTTTTGCAACAGTGTGGGTGTGTCTGGGAGGTCTTAGAAGAGGGTAGATTTCTGAAGAAATTTATGAAAATATTTTGTATGGAAGATGCAAATTTAGTAGTAGGAACTCTGAGAAAATTTATAATATTTCCTAAGGTACAATAACTGGACTTGACTAGACAGAGTTTATGTTTCACAGGAACATGTACATTTAATTGAAAGCTTTGACACATGTTAAATAGCCATTTCAGATCATCCAACAATAACAACCACAATAAAAATGCAGGATAATGAAGTAAAAATGAGACACTGGTGCTTCTCCAACTACCCATTAAATAGAGAGGAATTTACAGAATGGTTAGTGGAAATTATTTGAGAACTATTAGATAAGATAAAAATTTCTTCAGAACAGCTAGGTATGGGTTAAAATGAATATGGGATTAAAAATTTGGGCAGAAATAAAAGAAAAAGAGGTATGGTTAAGAAGTAACAAGAATTATTTAGAGGGGCTGACAAAGGGGAATCTCACAGAATTAGAACAGGCAGAACTGCAGAGTACTAAACAGAAAATAAGGGAGTAGCTGAACATAAAATGCACAAGTTTAGAAAGATTGCTGTCAAGAAACTGTTTTTGATAATAAATCACAAATTGCTACCCAAATGTGAAAACTCCTGTATAAAAACACAAGTAGAGCAATATAAAGAACCAGGAGTATGAATCGGCAGAACAATGTCCTCATAAGCTGATCTCCGTACTAAACCAATATGCAAGGCAGGCAGTCTTCACTTCACCAAATGGTAAAAACAGCCTCTTATATAAGGGCAAAACAGTCTTCACTCAAAGCATAAAACGAAGGTGTTTATTCAACAGATGAATAAAAATGGCAAGCGCTTTCACCTGACTGGGCTTCTTCAAGCCAATACAAAACTACACTTTGAGAACTATTTATACTGTATAAAGCTTCACCATTTACATCACAAACCATACTGACACACTTCCAGTTGCAATCATTATACATCACTTATAATCTACTCAATCGTTTTCAATCAAACATTGCATAGCTCATTTAAGTCCTGCCTTCCTTTAAACCTCATTCCTCCCCTGTATGTATTGTTCCCACAATACCCATTTTTCCTATGCAGTTTGCTCCTACCCTTTTCTGAAGATCTTAATTCCAGTTGTTTTATCTCTGTTACTATATTTACTACTTAGTTGCTTTAGACTTTGATTTCCATTTTCTAGTAATTGCTTTTTTGGCAGACACCATAATTACACACAGCAAGGACTTACCAAGTCTAGGCAACTCCGATTTTATATCATAGCTCAGAAGAATCATCTCCCTCATCACACCAATCTGCCCACCCAGCATCTCCAACAGTGCATCCTGCAAGGAATCCTTAAAGTCCCTCAAATCA
The DNA here is from genome assembly GCF_019279795.1 of Protopterus annectens. NCBI lineage: Eukaryota > Metazoa > Chordata > Ceratodontiformes > Protopteridae > Protopterus > Protopterus annectens. Next base: position 230,875,484 of record NC_056737.1, read on the forward strand.
CCGCACTCTCAAAAAATATTATCTCAATTATCTCTCTCTTCCCCAACTCACCTCCACCATTTGCTGACTAACTGAGGAAAAATAATCTGGAGTCTACTTGTGGTATAAAAATATCTATGTAAACATTTCCAAGCACAAATCCTAAGTCTTCTAGATTTTGTTGCATATTTGAGAGACATACATATATCCTCGCATTGTTTCTTTGTGAATTGCTTATCCAGTCTGTCTTCCCAATTCTTTATAACCTCCTCTGATTGATTCTTATAGTTATCATGCAATATTTTATAAGCTCTACTAATTATTCCTTTTGTAATGGCAACTTCTGTTCTAGATTTTACTAAAAACACTACCAGTGCTAGTCTTTTAAAGACCCCCCCCACTTCTTTCTGTTTGCCTATACTCTGATATCAATCCTTGATAGGGAAAGCAATCTCTGTCCTGCAGTCCAAATAAATTCTTGGCTTCTCCCTATTCTATAATCTTTTCCTCTGTAGTGATTTGCTCCCAAAACCTTGGTTCCTTTGCCAGTTTTCTCCAATAAATTCCAGTCTCCTCTTGCCAATTGTCTGTATCCCTAATTGCAGTCATCCCTATCAGCAGAATCTCTTTTCTCTATTCCCTTGTTGGTGTAGTCCTTAGGGTAGCTACTTTATGGATATAGTATTCTGTATGGTTATTGTTATTCTCCTTGAAGACCTGCATCCAATATCCCAGTCTCCTTGTTTCTGGAGCTTCCTCTCTGTTTCATTATCATCCCTTTCCACTTTGAATTATAGTTTTCTGCTTCTGCTATGTATACAAGACTTAACTGTGTAGCTCTGAAATACCTCTTCAAATCTGGTAATCCCAATCTAGCCTATTCTACTGGAAGAATCAGTTTGTCCCACTTGACTCTTGCATGCTGGTTTGCCCCAGATAAAGTCCTTCAGATCTTTATTAATTGCTATCCACATCTTCTCCTCTGGTTGATAAAAAAAATATGCCTGACCTCTGTATAAGACTAAAAACATTTTAACTGCTTGTATCTTAGTATCCATATCCATATAACAAAGCTTCCACTTTGTCAGTTTTTGTATTATCTTTTGTTTAGTCTCTTCCCATATATCCTTAGCTGCCACACCAGAATCATTTTTAATCCATACTCTTAAATACTTCATTTTATCATGTCCCCATACGTATAGATATTGCTGAACCAATTTGTGTAGGAGTACATAATTTACAGTTATTGCCTTTGTTTTAGCTTCATTAATTTTACATCTCAAAAAGATTTGAAACTGTTTTAAAATGTTCCACAACACTGTAATGTCTTTTTCTGGCTTTGTCAGGTATAAAAATAATATCTGCAGATAGAGCCAGCTTTTCTTGACCACCATACAATTATATCCTTGAATTTCTGAGTCCCTTATTTTCTTTGCCAGTAGTTGTAAATATAATGCAAATAACAAAGGTGAAAGAGGACACCCCTACCTGGTTCCTCTGCTCAAGCAGAAATGATCAGAGGACCACGCCCACTTTAATTTCCCCTTCGATCTGTCATATATCATCCTAATCGACCTTATATTTTGTTTCAAGAAATGCAAATGCTGCCATTGCCCTGCTCATAAAATCCAAGCTTACTCTGTCAAATGCTTTCTCTGCATCAAGACCCACCGACAACAATGGTATTTTCTTACATTCTGCCTCCCTCTGTATCATCAGTGTTCTGTTAATGTTGTCAAATGTTTGCCTTCCCTCCACAAAACCACATCAATCCATGTCTGTCAATTACGGCTTTACTTTGCCATTCTTTTAGCCATTATAGACATGAACACTTTATAATCATGCGTTAGTATTGAATGATAGCTGTATAAAGCTTGATCTGATGGATCTTTACCCTCTTTAGGTATTACAGTTACCACTGCTTTCTTCCAGGATGCTGGTACTCCTCCTCCTCTTAGAAAAGGGTGTATACTTTATGTATTTCTACACCCTTAACTGTTCCCATCCTACTCCACAATTCTTCTAAGCATATACTTGCTTCTAATATTCTGACCTTCTGGCTGACCCTCACTCTTTACCTTAATCCTACCTGATAAAAAAAAGTTGTAATCTACCACATTGCTTTTATTTAGTATTGCCTATCTAGTACATGATTTGTTATTGTATCTACCTCTCTGTACTTTTAGTATTCATCACTTATTTAATGTGTGCTTTAATACTTGCTATTGTCTTGTTCATGTACAACGTCTTTCATGTATCATTTCTAGCTTTTCTCCCTGGACCTCCTCTGAAAATGGGTCCCTGACCCAGTCAGACTTTCCCGATATACAAATGTTAAATAATAAATAGTAAATAAGTAATAAGTAATAAATAATACATAATAAATAATAAAGTACTGTTAAAACCTTCCAGAACTTTATCAATTTTTCCCCTCCTAGCTTCCAAACTTCCACAGGAATACCATCTGTTTCTGGGGACTTTCCTGTAGATTGGTTATACATCACAATTTTTATCTTATCTCCTCCTATCCTAGCAGTTACTAATTTGAACCTCATGTACCTTTACCCTTGGCATATTTAATTCTTCCATAAACATTTCCATTTGTATCTTTTCTTGATTTCCATATTTCTCTGCTTTATATGGATTTCATAAAATTTCTGAAATATTTCTAATACCTCTACATGATCTGTTGTTACCTTCCTTGTTATAGGCTCCCTAAACTTGGTGACAGCCCTTTCTACTTTCTGTTGCCTGAGTCGTTGTGCTAAAAGTTTTTTGTGCTCTAGTGTTATTATAAAAACAAAAAACAGTTTCTTCTCAGCAATCTTTCTAAACTCGTGTATATTTTTGAGGTAATCCCTAATTTTCTGCTTAGCTTGCTGCAGCTGATCCTCTTCTTGTTCTGTGAGATTCCCCCTATTCTGCAATACTTTAACATTTGTCAGTACCTCTGAATAATTCTTTTTTTTAACCGTAGCGCCCTTATTTTCATTTTTTTTTTTCAACAAGAAACATCTTTATTAAACTATCATTTATGACACAGACCCTCATACATTTATATAAATAAAAACAAACCACACCAACACAATCCTAGTTGCAAGCATTTTGCATCATAGACCACGTTGACACACTCCCAATTGGAAACATTGTACATCACTTATAATCTACTCAATCATTTCAGTTAAAGCTCATTTAAGTCCTGCCTTCTTTTAAACCTCATTTCTCCCCTGTATGTATTGTTCCCACAATTCCCATTTTTCCTATGTAGTTTGCTCCTACCCTTTTCTAAAGATATCAATTCCAGTTGTTTTATCTCCGTTACTATATTCACTGTCTAGTATAGTTGATTCACATTTTGATTTCCATTTTCTAGTAATTGCTTTTTTGGCAGCCACCATAATTGAACACAGCAAGGCCTTACCATGTCTAGGCAATTCCGATTCTGTATCATAGCTCAGAGGAATCATCTCCCTAGTCACACCAATCAGCCCACCCAGCATCACCGACAGTCTGTCGCACAGGGAATCCTTAAAGTTTGCCAACTCACTGCACTCCCAGAAAATATGTTCCCAATCACCTCTTTCTTCCTCAGCACACCTCCAACATTTGCTGCCTACCTGTGGAAAAATTCTCTGGACTCTACTTGGGTATAAAAATATCTATGTAAACATTTCTAAACAAAAATCCTAAATCTTCTAGATTTTGTTGCAGAGAAATACATATATCCTCCCATTGTTTCTTTGTGAATTACTTATCCAGCCCCTCTTCCCAATCCTTACTGATCTCCTCTGATTGGTTCTTATAGTTGTCGTGCAATATTTTATATGCTCTACTAATTATTCCTTTTTTATGGCATCTTCTGTTCTAGGTTCTACTAAAAACTCTACTAGTGCTGGTCTTTCATTTAGGACCCCCTATTTCTTTCTATTTGCCTCTAGTTTGATATCAGTCCTTGATAGGGAAATCTCTCTAGTGATTTGCTCCCAGTACCTTGGTTCCTTTGCCATTTTTTTCCAGTAAATTCCAGCCTCCTCTTGCCAATTATCTATATCCCTAATTACAGTCATCCCTATTGGCAAAATATCCTTTCTCCATTCCTGTGTTGGCTTAGTTCTTAGGATACTTTGACTTGGTGGTCAAACTTCAGATTGCCATCAACCTATGTTCCCAAGTCTTGCACCACTGAGTTGGAACTCATGAGGGTTCTGTGAATATTGTATTTGTAGGGAATTCTGTTTTGCAGAAGGGAATAATAATGCAATTTTTGCATTTAGTTTTAGACCAGTCTGTTCCTTCCAGCTTCTCTGGTTCAGCCTTTTGTTGTTTGAGTTTATACACCATCACTGTTTTGTTTATTTTATCCAGGTCTGTGTGCAGTTGTCTTATACTTTCCTCTAGGTTACTAGAAGCCATGTCTGGAACTTGCACTGCTTTTTGCTGAACAGCTGCAGTACTTTTCCCAGTCAGTGTTTTTTTCCTCAACTTTTGTAGCTGATTTTTTTCAAGTCCTCTGTATTTCTTTTTCCTAGCATCTAGGCAGTGCACTTACTAGACAGTTACTGAAATTTGTCCAGAAACACAAATGTCCACTGGCACTCTCTGCTGGGTTTCTAGTTTTCACATTGGGAGAGCTAGAATTAAGTTATTGCTCAGTGTGTAGCCATCTTGAAAATCCTTCAGAAGGATTCTTGATTCTTAACCCTCCTTTATCTACAAAAAGGCCAGGAGCATAAGTGACTGGCTGGAGGGCACCACCAGAAAGGAAGAGACACTGGCTAGGAGGACCTTCAAATGTGGACCTCTTGATTGTAAATTTTGCAACTTCATGAGTGGCAGTAATTATTGTTACTTGCCTGAGCTCCAACAAAAAGATTTTCAGTAGAGGTAGACCTAAATTTAATAGTGAACCAATAGCCTGCTTCACCCAGTGCTTCGGGTGCAAAGCCTTTTATGTTGTAAAATCCAAAAATTGTCTCCAAAGGAGAATTAGCCAACATACCTCTGACATTAGGGAGAGCGACCCTAAAAACCCAATTTCAAGACACTCTTTGGAGCACTGAGTCACCTCTAATTTTGCATTTCATATCATTGAAGATGTAGAATACTGTCAGCTTGCTGGGGGACCTTAAAGCCATTTTAGAAAAAAAGGGAATTGGAATAGCAAATTAGGCTGAATGCATGTGCTGAACCAGGCCTAAATGTAGCATCTTCTATTAGTGTGCTGTTACTTTATAAACTAAACTAGCACAGGTTCTACAGGGCTCACCTTGCAATTTAGACAGCAGCACGCTGGCTTGGATCACCTAATAATAACATTCTTCTGAAGACAAGAACAGCTAGCAGCCTTTACAGGAAGTAAAACACTCCCACCTGTCTCTCCCACTGTAGGATCTGCACACAGTCCACCATGTTCCACACTAAAGTTCCACCACATGTAGGAGAGCTACTAAGTGGACTATCCCGGGAATATTGGATGCAACATCAGCCCTGAATCTGTAGCCAGAAGTTCAATCCCAGGGACTAATATTTTAGTCTACCTCCAACTCTAGAATTATGGTAATCAAATTATGATTTGTAACTTTTCATTTGTAACTTTTATATGGATGCTTTTGGGCATTGCTCAGCTACTTGTAGTTGGGTGGGTCACATTACAGATTAGGCTCATTTTGGATAGGTTGAGCTTTATTGTATTTTAATGTAATGTTAACACGAGCACTGAGAATGGGCCTGTAAAGTTCAATTTTATATGAGACTGTTTTTTTTTAAATTTGGGCTTATTGGTGCATGACAATGGTCACATTTCTGGATCTGATGAGGCTCCTTACAAGAGCAAAAGTGTTAACATTTATGCTGGATTTGGTCCCCAGACACTGGTTTCCACTTTTTAGGTTTTTGGACTAGTTTCCCATGCCTGAGAATTATTGTTATGAAACATGGTATTTTGGAAATAGACAATTGGTTTAGTAAGCTCCGCTCTGTAGTAATGGGTTCAGATATGGGTAAGGGTAATCTGTCCACCCACTTACATGACTGTCCTGAGATACTCTGTCAAATCTTTTAACATTTTAATATGGATAGCCACAAATTCACCTTTGGTTTATGGGGGTCTCACAATCCTCACAAAAGTAGGCTGAGCCCTACTCTTACGCACTGAATATAGAAGTAAAACATACTGCTGCATTAATAACATGTACATGGATACGTGTTCACATTTGTGTTACCTTTAGTAAAGGGGGAGTTATTCAGATTTTTTGACCTGCCTTGGTGTTAAGAAGACGTTTGTATTTACAGGGACTAATGTAGTAGGAGTTGCAGTTGCCCTTATCCTGCTTTCATCCTACAGATTCTGCATAGCAGTCCACATCCAATTTGCAAGTTATGGTATTTCTTTCATGTAGTCCTGAGTCTGCTTGTATCCTTCTCTGTTTTGTTATTGCAGCTGACCCCAAACCAGTTCCAGCTCCTACCCATCCTTTAGCCTACTGTGAAACCTCCTATACCCTGAAGCTGTGTTATAAAGTGTATACATTTAAAAATTAAAACTCCACTGTTAGATCTGATGAAGTCTTGGGTTGAAAACACTTATTTAAGATAAATAAAGCTGAATTATTTGAGAAGAAAGTGAAGACTCAGACTTATCTTGTTTTTTTGTTTTTATATGGGATTAAGTGATGGTATATTATCTGCTTAGCTCTTCTGCATTTACTTGGTTTTGACCAAAACATCGGATTGGTTGTGCTGCATCCTGATCTGAACCCAAACTGCTCATCTCCCATCTTACTTTCTACCATTCTGTTTATCAATCACCCTCTCCAAAACTTTCATGCAGTGTGACAAGAGCTTGATACCTCTATACTGTCACTCGTCTTGTATATACTAAGAAGACAATGAGGCTTGGGTGTTTGTTTAAGTAGTTTATTGCATACAAATAAATCAGGATGGATTGCAGAAACATTAAACTTAAACGAACTGTCTAACTTACTGACTACTACAGACATGCATGCTCTCACTCTGGCTGCTCACTCAAATGGCACTCTTGCTTGCACATGCTCAGTACTTTTATGCACATGCCCACTCACTGGAATGCTTCTTAAAGGTATATCACACACTCTGATCTACATATACTACCCAGAGTTGTGGATGTTCCCTTTGATCTTGTACACCAACTCTAGTATGCTTATTCTTCAGTCATCTGGTATGTGCCTCTTTCCATACTGCTATGAATACCCTCAGGTGCTGTTTCTCCCCTGTGTCACCCAGCATCTTTATCATATCTGCTGTGATCTCATCTGAGCCTGCTGCTTTTACTGACTTCATTTTCCTTAATGCTGTTCTTACTATTTCTAGAGTGGACTTCTCATTTTCCTATTTCATTGTAAGCTGTTTCTTAGGCAGTACAGCTTTTGTGAGGTTTTCTTCATTCAGAAGCTGCTGGACATACTCCTTCCATCTGCGTTTGATGTCCTGTGGACAGGTGAGCATGTTATTGATGGCATCCCCTACAAAGGATATCTGACTATTATCTTTATCTTTCTCTCTTTGCTTTGCGACCCGATAGAGTTTCTTTGTGCCATCTACTGAGTCACTTTCCAGAAGTTGGTAGAGTGCATTTGAATCCTTGTTCTTTGCTACTGCAACTCCTGCCTTAGCCTTTATTAGCCAATTGGTATTTCTTCTTAGCCTGGTCTGTCTTTTCTGTCTCCCACCTTTTCCTGCACTCCTTCACTCTTTTGATGACTTTCTGGACTTCTGCATTCCACCACCACCAACTTTCTTTATGTACCTTATTTCCATACCTGGTTCAGCCGAATATCTGTACTGTAGTCCTCACACATGCTGTCTTGCCAATGTATCCTATTTATGTCATAAGCAAAATTAGTGGCTCTAATGCTGTTTGTTTTGCGGCTGTACAAAAGGTCCATCAGAGCTGGATCTGAGGATGCCTTGTGTGCCAGGCATAGATCACCTCTCAGTAACCTGTAGAAGACTGAATATAGAGATAGGTCTTCATGCAGTCTATATAGACAATGTATTTATAGCCTGGATTCTCCTGGTAAGGAACCTTTGTGTCCATTCAGTTGTTGCATATGTCTAGTCAGGTACATGCCAAAGGGGGTATTATACTATATGATGGGTCTGATAAGAGCTGAATAAAGAGGTTCTATGACTTCCTTGTACTTGGGTGCAGTGTCCTTACTTATAAGTTGGATTTTCTTACTACGTTGGCCACATGTTGCTCAAAGGCTAGATTACTGTCTACATATGTTCCCAGATCCTTGACTACCGGGTCAACTCTTAGATGTGTCTTATTGATGGGGTAATTGGCTAGGGTGGCTGTTTTCCCAAAAGGCACTATAATGTATTTCTTGGCATTGAGTTTTAATCTATGACTTTGGCAACAGTCTCGTGTTTGTGTTAGACTGTCTTGTAAGATATTTGTGTCATGGGGAAGTCTATGATTGGTCCCAGTTTGCAGTCATCTACAGATTTGGTCAGCCAAAGTCCCTTGACATTAGCCTAAACCTCTGAGAAATAGATGCCAAATAGGAGCAGTCCCAGCATGGAGCCCTGAGGTACCCTGCTGGTGACCAGTCTCTTAATGGAGGTTATTTCACCAATCCAGACTTTCTGGGTCCTGTTTGTGAGCCAGCTGGCACTTCATTGAGTTATATAGGATTTTATTCCTAGTTCAGTAAGTTTATCAGGTATACCCGAGTAGGGTATTGTGTTGAATACCTTAGCCAGGTTCAGGAAGGTGGTATACACTATTTTCCCCTCATCCATTGCCTTGGTGACCTTTTCAAAGAAGTCCGCCAGATTTAGTAGGCATGACCTTCCATTGACAAAACCAAACTGGGTTGGGTCTAGTTTCTAAACTTTGCCTACGTCTTTGTTGATAATTTCCATGATAATTCATTGCATGGCTTTGCATATTAGACTAGTCAAGCTAATGGGTCTGTAGTTTTTGAGGTCTGGTGATGATCCACTCGTGAAGTGGGATAACCATTGCAGTCTGCCATTCTCATGGTACAAAGCCTGTTTTGAAGTTATAGTTGAAAAGTGACTGAAGTGGTCCTGATAAGTCCTGTTTCAAGCTATTTAAGAGGCATCTTGTGATATTGTCAGGGCCCATTGAGGCTGTGTTTTTGGTCTTTTACCCTGTTCTTTGCATGCAAGATCATGTCAATCACTCTCTAATGCATCTGTTGCATTTTGCAGTTGTGTCTGCCAGCAACATTTATCTGCCAAACCATATCCTGCCACACCTGGTCCTTGAATGTCTTATCTGGCTTATCTTTATCCAAAATGTGCATACCCTGGATTCATACGACCAGCAGCAGAACATGTGTCTCTTGGGTAAATTTCTCAGTGTTCTGACATTTGTTCAGTGCCATGACAGCTCTAGTACACCTGTGAAACACGTCGATCACTGTGTTTATACAAGACTGTCCATGTTAGACATTGTCCACCGCCCCTGTGGAAAGGTTCTGCCTTGTGCGTTGTAACAACATAACTGCTGAGGCATTGTGGCAGACAGTGTATTGTGCTGGCATGTGGTACACATACACTGCCTCTCTCTGTAGTCCCTTAAGCGCAATCTTTTCCATAAAACTGCAGGTCCATCATCTACGTCCATGTGGGTATGCAACAGCAGGTCCAGCATCTACGTCCATGTGGGTATGCAACATAGCCTCCCCGTCCTCTCCCTGGATCCCAAACCTGTATATATGTGTGTGTGTCAGCTGTGATACTTTATCTCTTGGCCTGTACAGTTGTCTTCTGAAAGGACTACAAGTTCTTTTATTTAGACAGTGAGACATGGATAGCTTTTCCCCTACCATGAGAACAGTGACTGTTCTGCCTGTTCCCTATGGTCACCTTGCTGTTTGGACAGTCCCCCAGCCTTGCAACATTTCCTCCCTGTTTCTTGTACCTTAACTGTGTTGACCACCCCATCAGAACACGAGTGGCATGTCCCTGTCAAGGCCATTGCAGTGTTACCACATACCAGTTGGTAAGGTGCAACGGCGGTTGTGTGTGTGTGTGTGTGTGTGTGTGTGTGTGCGTGTATGCGTGTGTGCACACGTATGTGTGCATGTGTGCTTGTGTCTGCATACCATGAGTTGTGGAACCAACTATGGTAGGTATGTCTAATCTCTGATCGCATGATGCAATGACAACTGACATTGCAAGGTATGACATCTTAAATTTCCAAAATCAATAAACTGTCTTTACCAGGGACTGTCCTGCTTAACATCTGCTAAGATTAATATCCATGAAGAAAAGATGAAAATAAATATAACTATTCCTCCTCCGCTAAGTCACATATTTGCAAAACCTGTTAGAGATAGTATGGTGAAGAAAAAAAGGAGAAAAAATGAGAGTGAAAAAAAAAGAAAATAAAATAAAAAGATGTTATCCTTTGCTAAAAGACCAACTGTTTGAAGAACAGGCATCCGTCTAGAAAGGAAGAACATTTTATATATAATGGTCTAACCTGCTGATTACAGCTATTAAAAGATATCTACCAGCAGAGAAAGGATACTAGCTTTTTAGTGAGAATTAGAATGCCAAAGGTCTATAACTGATCCCGACTTTGGGGTGTATTTCTGAATGCCATTCTGTGGTGCTGAGACTGCCAGATTCAACTGTTAAAAGTTGAGTTACAAAAGTTGAACAAAAACTTATCAGTTTAAGGAAATTTGCAAAGCTTTCATTAGAGTTGAAAATATCCTAAAAGGGGTCTTTTTACTGCTGCAAATCTAAAAAAAATTTTTTCCTCTCGTTCTCTTCTCTTTTTTGCACTTCTGAAATCTGTGAGTGTTACGCTTATATTTAATGAATGCAAGTGAGAATGAATGAAAATAGTCTTTGCATTCCAGGACTGCTTGTCTAGGACTAGGAAAACAATCTACCTAACAGCAGAAAAGAATTAGGAGGAGCATTTGGCTACCCAAGTGTTTAAAGCTATGCTTACAAATGATCATGGTTTCTAGTCCTTTCTTGCCTCTGTGAAGAAATTTCGCATGTGAATGAAAATGGAGTTTAAGTTCCAGAATTGATTAGCTAAAACCACTACAGCAGATGGATCCTTACTGATTGCCTGCTTATCTTTAAAGCTGCACTCAGGAGGAGTATTTTTTCAATCATTTGTTTTTATCTGAAGAAGCCCAGTGCTGTTAAACTTTTACTTACTGAAAATAAGTGTGCAAGAAGTATGCAAAAATGTGCTTATCCTCGTACAACTCATGTTTTCATGTTCTTGTGATCATGTGAGAGTTTCTTCAGTCTCTAATTCTGACTGTTAACAGTAGAGTTAGAACATGAAAAGCACTCATCTTAAGTGTATTAGTATTATTTTACAAATGGTGGAGTTAAGCCCAGTGCTGTTCGGATCTACTAATTCATATCAGTATGTAGCGTAAAGGCATCTTTCTTTTTCTGTTCTCGTAATATTGAACCATAGTGCAAGGATGTCATTGTGAGGTGAGCTATTGCAATTGACCTTTTTCATCTGATGACACAGGATTAATTACATGAATGTAATCATTTATGAAGTGCATAGAGTGAAGTGATTACACTTCGATATTTGGAAAAAGACAAATCATTTAAGCACTTTTATAGCAAAAGACCCAATCTTAACAAATATTAAGCAACCCCTGCTCCAGTTGTTAATTTTGGGTATTGTGCTAGGCAGTTAAACCTACCTCTACTGGCCAGCAAACGATTGTGGCAAAAAAAAAAAAAACAGATTTATTTTTGCCTGCTGTCTTTGCCAGTACTGTGTCCTGACTTCTTCTAACATAACAGAATCTCTTACACTGTCTTTCTGACAGTGCTTGCTAAGTGATTTACACCTTTGAAATTATGTAAGGCCTTTCTCAAAGGTACCTTTTTACTTTAACCACCTATTAAGGACCCTACAACTTCATGGATTTAACAGTGCTTCTTCTGGCTTTGATTCAGCCCCCTTTTGAGCCTTCTGTCAAGGTGGACTTGAAATTCTTGTCACGGAAAACTATTTTTCTGGTTGCAGTTACATTGGCCAGATGAGTATCAGAACTCTAGGCACTTTCTTCCCAGCCTCTGTGTCTGTTGTTTTCATAAGCATAGGGTGCCTCTTAGAACTAATCCTTCCTTTCTACCTAGGGTGGTATCAGTGGCCTCTATCAATTAGCCCATCAACCTATCTGTTTTCTTTCCAAAATTTTCCAGCAAAGGGCAATACATGCTACACAAGTTTGTTGTTCATAGACAACTTAGATTCTATCTCCATAGAACCAAAGGTTACAGAAAATCAGACCAGTTGTTTGTCTCCTTTTCTAAGGCTAAATTGGGCAAGGCAGTATCAAAAGTAACTTTAGCCAGATGTTTCACTGATTGCATTTCCTTTGTTTATAAATGCAATTACCTAAACCCTCTAAGGCTCGTTCCAGCAGAACTGTGACCACGGTGTCTGCATTCTGGTCCAGAGCTTCCATAGATGACATTTGTGCAGCAGCTACTTGGTCCAATGCTCATACCTTTACTGCTTATTACAAATTGGACATCTTATTGGGGAATAGGCAGCATTTGGCTCTGCTGTACTCAGGAATATCCTTCCTTTAAGACTACCCAGGGTTTCTCTAGCTGGGGACTGTATCCCATCGGTTGAGGAACAGACGAAAAAGACAACTTCATATACAAAAGTTATGTACTCACCATAACAATGCATCTGTATTGTCTGTTTTTATCCATCCTCAATCTCCCTCCCTCCAGCACTGTTCCTGCTTTGGAAGTTTTTCATTTGGGCTCCTAGTAGGTCCTGAGGAGTAATCTCTGACAACCATTGCTGAATTAGCTCCAGCATCCCTGTGTCTCCTTTCTTACTGACTGTGATTACCTTTACAGCATGTTTTCTACTGTGTACATTGTAGCCATGCAAGATGGAAGGTTGACTAGAGAGAAAACTTGATCTGAGGTAATTCTGGAGAAGGAGAGGATTATGGGTAAGGGAAGGGAAAGAGCTCGAGCTATGGAGCCAAAGTCTCAAGAAGTGGCTGAAGTCAGATGCATTGTTATGGTGAGTACATAACTTTTGTGTGAAAAATTGTGTCATTTGCACTTAATACAAAGTGTGGCAACCCATTACCGGGAAAAGCCGAAAGCCAAACAACAACAACTAACAAGGCAGACAAAGCAGTTACAAAGCTTTCAAAGTAAAATGCCAGCACTCAACCCACACAAGTAAGCACCAAGGGAAACTTTCAAAAGAAAATGCTTGCGATTTGAAAACTCTTCTATTTTTCCCCTCAATCGTAAACAACAAAAATGATTCTGAATTCCTGACAATCCATGACCAGCTGATGACAGACAGTGTAGAAAGAAAAAAAGAAGGGCTCTCAGAGGCAGGGCATAACCTATTATAGTCCGTTTCAATCTAGAGACTGAAAAATGTGAGAAACAGGTACAGAAACGAGACTGAAAAATGTGAGAAACAGGTACAGAAACTTATAAACAAAGATGCAGTAATATTATAGGAAACTACATGAATAAAGAAAATATAACAGTCAAAACGAGACTGAGCCCTTATCCTTTTTGTGGATGTTACAAAGACACTCTTCATGCTGGAGAGACAGATATATGTCCCAGAGATGCCCCTCCTATGGAACAGGCTTCCCATCCATATGAAGCCGAATTAATCTATTACCCAGTTTAAGCACAACCTAGACAAGTTGACGTGGATGGTGAATAGGACGTTTACACCAGGCCTGGCACTCGTGTCCCTTATGGACAGAGGTAGCTTATAAATGCCTAGCCCTTAATGTCTTGTTTGGATGGAGGACGTCACTTTTCTTTCAGGAAAACTTGGCTAGGCTTAGAAAGGCCCCTTGGGTCATTAGCCTAGTAACAATCTATGAATCTATTAAGCTCTGATTTTTCTTAGAAAGGATTTATGATTTATGATGCAGGAGTCAGCAGTGATTATAATACTCCAATAAATTACATAGAAAAAGTCATGCCAGGAAATATTAGTTCACTTTAAGAAACGTGCCACTAACAAATGAATAATTTATGAAATATTACCATCTCCAAAACTAAATGACTGTACCTTTGCTGAAACACATTTCTATTGATTGATTGTGATATTTGCTAAATCACATCTCTTTAATGCTCGGTTGTGATATTTCTCCTTAAGTACAGGTAATGTATTCATACAAACTTGGTATGAACTTAGTTGCAAATTTGGTCTTTTATTGACAAACACATGGCCTTAATATGAAATAAATAACTGGGGACCTTATACAAGGACTTCTACTAAACCTTGTCATGTAGAATTTATTAACACTTTAAATGCTTTTTACGCCAGTGGCCAAAGCCTGAGTAACTGAAGACATGAACTTGTATTACTAGTAAAAATGAAGAGAAATAACAATGTTAATAATCACAGATGCCTGGGGCTGTACAAATGTATATTTGCCTGAATACTTCAGTTAAAAAGCAGAGCAAGGTCTGGTGAGGTGTTATATTATTTGTCAACAACGCATTAAACAGCAGGCTAGTATGTATGTATGTATACCAGTACAGAAATACTAGTGTCTTTATCTGTTCCAGTATCTGAACTAGGCATGGGAAAACCATCTGTTTTTGGACAGGGCGATGTTGCTTGATGTAGCCAGGGAAAGAGACCTTTTGATGAGGCCAAAGTACCTTCCATGATTCGGTCATCAGTGATACCTGTAAAGAAAAAAAAACAAAAGGTTAAACATTGTTTATCTGAAAACATGGTGTTTGTAAGAAAAGATGATTTTCTTCCCTTAGCTTAGAAGTTGTTACGGGCTGTTAATCCCGCTAGTCAGAACACTTTACCTGTAAATGGAGTCAGCAGAAACATTCCTGAGGAAGACATATCTGATTGTTCTGACATAGACTGGAACAGAGCCTCATCTTCCACAGAGCCACAAGCCCAGATCTCTGATTCAGAGGAAACTTGGTCCTCACAACCTCCTTTGGAGGAATTTTCCTTCTCTCAAACTATAGCCAGAATAAATGAGGTGTTTTTATGGGAAAAATGGATATCCCCCCTACACTGAGGAGCTAGGATATGATATGTTACAAGAAGATATGCCTCATTCCACTCCCATTCCTGTATAGTGCCAACCTTGGAAAATGTATGTAATGGTGCCTGTAGCAACACTGACTCTCAACATTCAGTCTCCAAAAAGCAGATAGGCTTTATGAAGCTTCTTAAACAAGCATTTATTTTCGGCCTTTGATTTGACCCTATTTGCCATATTCACATCTTTGCCAGTTGAGAA